>NC_054471.1:99577913-99645413 GCF_017639515.1 Carcharodon carcharias
CACTGCCAAAGCTCACACACCCACATACACACAAACACTGCCAAAGTTCACACACACACAGACAGACTGACACTGCCAAAGTTCACACACACACAGACACAAACACTGCCAAAGTTCACACACACACACACACAAACACAGCCAAAGTTCACACACACACAAACACTGCTAAAGTTCACACACACACAGACACACACAAACACAGCCAAAGTTCACACAAACACGCACACAAACACTGCCAAAGTTCACACACACACACACACACAAACACAGCCAACGTTCACACACACACACACACACGCACACAAACACTGCCAAAGTTTATACACACACACACACACAAACACAGCCAAAGTTCACACACACACACGCAAACAATGCCAAGGTTCACACACACACACACACAAACACAGCGAAAGTTCACACACACACGCACACACACAAACACTGCCAAAGTTGACACACACACAAAGACTGCCAAAGTTCACACACACACACACACACACACACACTGCGAAAGTTCACACACACACAGACACAAACACTACCAAAGTTCACACACGCACACACACAAACACTGCCGAATTTTCTCACACACACACACACACACAAACACTGCCAAAGTTCACACACACACACACACACAAACACTGCCAAAGTTCACACACACACATACAGACAAACACTGCCAAAGTTCACACACACACACACAAACACTGCCAAAGTTAACACACGCACGCACACTGCCAAAGTTCACACAAGCACAAACGCTGCCAAAGGTCTCACACACACATACAAACACTGCCAAAGTTCTCTCACAAACACACACACACACACAACCACAGCCAAAGTTCGCACACACCCACACACACAAACACTGCCAAAGTTCACACACACACACACACACACACACACAACCACTGGAAAAGTTCACACACACACACAAAAACTGCCAAAGTTCACACACACACACACACACACACGCAAACACTGCCAAAGGTCACACACACACACAAAGACTGCCAAAGATCACACACATACACTGCGAAGGTTTACACACACAGACACAAACACTGCCAAAGTTCACACACACACACAAACACTGCCAAATTTTCTCACGCACACACACACACACACACAAACAATGCCAAAGTTCACACAAACACACACACAAACACTGCCAATGTTCACACACACACACACACACACGCACACACACACAAACACTGCCAAAGGTCACACACACAGAAAGACTGCCAAAGTTCACACAGACACACACAAACACTGTTGAATTTTCACACACACACACACAAACACTGCCAAAGTTCACACACGCACACAAACAAACACTGCCAAAGTTCACACACACACAAAGACTGCCAAGATCAAACACACACACACACGCTGCGAAAGTTCACACACACATTGAAACAAACACTACCAAAGTTCACACACACACACACACAAACACTATCAAATTTTCACACACACACACACACACACACACAAACACTGCCAAAGTTCACACAAACACACACATAAACACTGCCAAAGTTCACACACAAACACACACACGCACACACACAAAAACACTGCCAAAGGTCACACACACAAACTGCCAAAGTTCACACACACACACAAACACAACCACTGCCAAAATTTCTCACACACACACACACACACACACAAACACTGCCAAATGTCTCTCACACACAAACACACACACACACACAAACAAACACTGCCAAATTCCACACACACACACAAACACTGCCAAATTTCATACACACACATGCACACAAACACTGCCAAAGTACACACACACACACAGAAACGCTGCCACAGTTCTCACACACACACACACAAACACGGCCAGAGTTCACACACACACACACAAACATTGCCAAAGTTCACACACACACACACACACACACAAAAGCACTGCCAAAGTTCACTCAAACACACACACGCACTACCATAGTTCACTCAGACACACACACAGACACTGCCAAAGTTCACACGCACAGACACATAAACACTGCCAAAGTTCACACACACACACATACACACACAAACACTGCCAAAGTTCAAAACACACACACAGACACTGCCAAAGTCCACACACAAACACATTGCCAAAGTTCACACACACAAACACACACACAAACACTGCCAAATGTCACACACGCACACACACACACAAACACTGCCAAAGTCCACACACACACACAAACACTGCCAAATTTCACACACACACACGCACACAAACACTGCCAAAGTACACACACACACACAGAAACGCTGCCACAGTTCTCACACACACACACAAACACGGCCAGAGTTCACACACACACACACACACAAACATTGCCAAAGTTCGCACACACACACACACACACACACAAACACTGCCAAAGTTCACATACACACACAGACACACACAAACACTACCAAAGTTCAAAGGCACACACAAGCACTGCCAAAGTTCACTCAAACACACACACAAGCACTACCAAAGTTCACTCAGACACAAACACAGACACTGCCAAAGTTCACACACACAGACACACAAACACTGCCAAGGTTCTTACACACACACACAGACACACATAAACACTGCCAAAGTTCAAAGACACACACACAAACACTGCCAAAGTTCACACACACACACACACACACGCACAAACATTGCAAAATCTCACACACACACAAAGACTGCCAAGGTTCACACACACACACAAACACTGCCAAAGTTCACACAAACACACACACAAACACTGCCAAAGTTCACACACACACACACACAAACACAGCCAAAGTTCACACACACACACACACACACACACAAACACTGCCAAAGTTCACGCACACACACACAAACACAGCGAAAGTTCACACACACACGCATACACACAAACACTGCCAAAGTTGACACACACACAAAGACTGCCAAAGTTCAAACACACACACACACACTGCGAAAGTTCACACACACACTGACACAAACACTACCAAAGTTCACACACACACACACAAACACTATCGAATTTTCACACACACACACACACACACACAAACACTGCCAAAGTTCACACAAACACACACATAAACACTGCCAAAGTTCACACACAAACACACACACGCACACACACAAAAACACTGCCAAAGGTCACACACACACAAAGACTGCCAAAGTTCACACACACACACACACACACACACACACATACACTGCGAAGGTTCACACACACACAGAAACGCTGCCACCGTTCTCACACACACACACAAACACAGCCAGAGTTCACACACACACACACACAAACATTGCCAAAGTTCACACACACACACACACACAAACACTGCCAAAGTTCACATACACACACAGACGCACACAAACACTGCCAAAGTTCAAAGGCACACAAAAGCACTGCCAAAGTTCACTCAAACACACACACAAGCACTACCATAGTTCACTCAGACACACACACAGACACTGCCAAAGTTCACACGCACAGACACACAAACACTGCCAAAGTTCACACACACACACAGACACACACAAACACTGCCAAAGTTCAAAACACACACACAGACACTGCCAAAGTCCACACACAAACACATTGCCAAAGTTCACACACACACACACACACACAAACACTGCCAAAGTTCACACACACACAGACAGACTGACACTGCCAAAGTTCACACACACACAGACACAAACACTGCCAAAGTTCACACACACACACACACAAACACAGCCAAAGTTCACACACACACAAACACTGCTAAAGTTCACACACACACACAAACACTGCCAAAGTTCACACACACACACACACACACACAAACACTGCCAAAGTTCAAAGGCACACACAAGCACTGCCAAAGTTCACTCAAACACACACACAAGCACTACCAAAGTTCACTCAGACACACACACAGACACTGCCAAAGTTCACACGCACAGACACACAAACACTGCCAAAGTTCACACAAACACGAACACAAACACTGCCAACGTTCACACACACACACACGCACGCACACACAAACACTGCCAAAGGTCACACACACACAAATACTGCCAAAGTTCACCCACACACACACACACAAACACAGCCGAAGTTGACACACGCACACACACACACACACACAAACACTGCGAAAGTTCACAAACAAACACACAAGCACTGCCAAAGTTCAAACACACACACAAAAACACTCCCAATTTTCACACACACTCACACACACTGCCAAAGTTCACACACACACACACAAACACTGCCAAAGTTTACACACACACACACACAAACACTGCCAAAGTTCACACACACACACACAAACACTGCCAAAGCTCACGCACCCACATACACACAAACACTGCCAAAGTTCACACAAACACAGACAGACTGACACTGCCAAAGTTCACACACACACAGACACAAACACTGCCAAAGTTCACACACACACACACACACAAACACAGCCAAAGTTCACACACACACAAACACTGCTAAAGTTCACACACACACACACACACAAACACAGCCAAAGTTCACACACACACACACACACACACACACACACACAAACACTGCCAAAGTTCAAAGGCACACACAAGCACTGCCAAAGTTCACTCAAACACACACACAAGCACTACCAAAGTTCACTCAGACACACACACAGACTCTGCCAAAGTTCACACGCACAGAAACACAAACACTGCCAAAGTTCACACAAACACGCACACAAACACTGCCAAAGTTCACACACACACACACACACAAACACAGCCAAAGGTCACACACACACACGCAAACAATGCCAAGGTTCACACACACACACACACAAACACAGCGAAAGTTCACACACAAACGCACACACACAAACACTGCCAAAGTTGACACACACACAAAGACTGCCATAGTTCACACACACCCACACACACACACACACTGCGAAAGTTCACACACACACAGACAGAAACACTACCAAAGTTCACACACGCACACACACAAACACTGCCGAATTTTCTCACACACACACACACACACAAACACTGCCAAAGTTCACACACACACACACACACACAAACACTGCCAAAGTTCACACACCCACATACAGACAAACACTGCCAAAGTTCACACACACACACACAAACACTGCCAAAGTTAACACACGCACGCACACTGCCAAATTTCACACAAGCACAAACGCTGCTAAAGGTCTCACACACACATACAAACACTGCCAAAGTTCTCTCACAAACACACACACACACACACAACCACAGCCAAAGTTCACACACACCCACACACACAAACACTGCCAAAGTTCACACACACACACACACACACACACAAACACTGCCAAAGGTCACACACACACAAAGACTGCCAAAGATCACACACACACACACACACACACACATACACTGCGAAGGTTCACACACACAGACACAAACACTGCCAAAGTTCACACACACACACACACAAACACTGCCAAATTTTCTCACGCACACACACACACACACACAAACAATGCCAAAGTTCACACAAACACACACACAAACACTGCCAATGTTCACACACACACACACACGCACACACACACAAACACTGCCAAAGGTCACACACACAGAAAGACTGCCAAAGTTCACACAGACACACACAAACACTGCTGAATTTTCACACACACACACACAAACACTGCCAAATTTCACACACGCACACAAACAAACACTGCCAAAGTTCACACACACACAAAGACTGCCAAAGTTCAAACACACACACACACACTGCGAAAGTTCACACACACACTGACACAAACACTACCAAAGTTCACACACACACACACACAAACACTATCGAATTTTCACACACACACACACACACACAAACACTGCCAAAGTTCACACAAACACACACATAAACACTGCCAAAGTTCACACACAAACATACACACGCACACACACAAAAACACTGCCAAAGGTCACACACACACAATGACTGCCAAAGTTCACACACACACACACACACACACACACATGCACAGCCAAATTTCACACACACACACACACAAACTGCCAAAGTTCACACACACACACAAACACAAACACTGCCGAAATTTCTCTCTCACACACACAAACACACACACACACACAAACAAACAAACACTGCCAAAGTCCACACACACACACAAACACTGCCAAATTTCATACACACACATGCACACAAACACTGCCAAAGTACACACACACACACAGAAACGCTGCCACAGTTCTCACACACACACACACACAAACACGGCCAGAGTTCACACACACACACACAAACATTGCCAGAGTTCACACACACACACACACACACACAAACACTGCCAAAGTTCACATACACACACAGACGCACACAAACACTGCCAAAGTTCAAAGGCACACAAAAGCACTGCCAAAGTTCACTCAAACACACACACAAGCACTACCATAGTTCACTCAGACACACACACAGACACTGCCAAAGTTCACACGCACAGACACACAAACACTGCCAAAGTTCACACACACACACACAGACACACACAAACACTGCCAAAGTTCAAAACACACACACAGACACTGCCAAAGTCCACACACAAACACATTGCCAAAGTTCACACACACACACACACACACACACAAACACTGCCAAAGTTCACACACACACAGACAGACTGACACTGCCAAAGTTCACACACACACAGACACAAACACTGCCAAAGTTCACACACACACACGCACACACAAACACTGCCAGAGTTCACACATGCACAAACACAAACACACAGACAAACACTGCCAAAGTTCACACACACACACACACACACACACAAACACAGCCAAAGTTCACACACACACAAACACTGCTAAAGTTCACACACACACACACACAAACACTGCCAAAGTTCACACACACACACACACACAAACACTGCCAAAGTTCAAAGGCACACACAAGCACTGCCAAAGTTCACTCAAACACACACACAAGCACTACCAAAGTTCACTCAGACACACACACAGACACTGCCAAAGTTCACACGCCCAGACACACAAACACTGCCAAAGTTGACACAAACACGCACACAAACACTGCCAAAGTTCACACACACACACACACACAAACACAGCCAAAGTTCACACACACACACACACACACAATGCCAAGATTCACACACACACACACACACACAAACACAGCGAAAGTTCACACACACACGCACACACACAAACACTGCCAAAGTTGACACACACACAAAGACTGCCAAAGTTCACACACACACACACACTGCGAAAGTTCACACACACACAGACACAAACACTACCAAAGTTCACACACGCACACACACAAACACTGCCGAATTTTCTCACACACACACACACACACACAAACACTGCCAAAGTTCACGCACCCACATACAGACAAACACTGCCAAAGTTCACACGCACACACACAAACACTGCCAAAGTTAACACACGCACGCACACTGCCAAAGTTCACACAAGCACAAACGCTGCCAAAGGTCACACACACACATACAAACACTGCCAAAGTTCTCTCACAAACACACACACACACACAACCACAGCCAAAGTTCACACACACCCACACGCACAAACACTGCCAAAGTTCACACACACACACACAACCACTGGAAAAGTTCACACACACACACCAAAACTGTCAAAGTTCACACACACACACACACACACACACACACAAACACTGCCAAAGGTCACACACACACAAAGACTGCCAAAGATCACACACACACACACACACACACACACACACACACATACACTGCGAAGGTTCACACACACACAGACACAAACACTGCCAAAGTTCACACACACACACACACAAACACTGCCAAATTTTCTCGCGCACACACACACACACACACACACACACAAACAATGCCAAAGTTCACACAAACACACACACAAACACTGCCAATGTTCACACACACACACACACGCACATACACACAAACACTACCAAAGGTCACACACACAGAAAGACTGCCAAAGTTCACACAGACACACACAAACACTGCTGAATTTTCACACACACACACACAAACACTGCCAATGTTCACACACGCACAAAAACAAACACTGCCAAAGTTCACACACACACACACACAAACAGTGCCGAAGGTAACACACGCACACACACAAACACTCACAAACACTACCAAAGTTCACACACACACACACACACAAGCACTTCCAAAGTTCAAATACACACACACAAACACTGCAAATGTTCACACATACACACAAACACTGCCAAAGTTCACACATACACACACACACACACACACACACACAAACACTGCCAAAGTTCAGACACAGACAAACACAAACACACACACAAACACTGCCAAAGTTCACACACAAACACATTGCCAAAGTTCACACACACACACACACACACACAAATACTGCCAAAGTTCACACACACACACAGACTAACACTGCCAAAGTTCACACACACACACAAACACTGCCAAAGTTCACACACACACACAAACACTGCCAAAGTTCACACACACACACACACAAACACTGCCGAAGTTCACACAAACAAAAACACTGCCAAAGTTCACACACACACCTACACATAAACACTGCCAAAGTTCACACACACACACACACAAACACTGCCAAATTTTCTCGCGCACACACACACACACACACACACAAACAATGCCAAAGTTCACACAAACACACACACAAACACTGCCAATGTTCACACACACACACACACGCACACACACACAAACACTACCAAAGGTCACACACACAGAAAGACTGCCAAAGTTCACACAGAAACACACAAACACTGCTGAATTTTCACACACACACACACAAACACTGCCAATGTTCACACACGCACAAAAACAAACACTGCCAAAGTTCACACACACACACACAAACAGTGCCGAAGGTAACACACGCACACACACAAACACTCACAAACACTTCCAAAGTTCAAATACACACACACAAACACTGCAAATGTTCACACATGCACACAAACACTGCCAAAGTTCACACACACACACACACACACACACACAAACACTGCCAAAGTTCAGACACACACAAACACAAGTACACACAGACAAACACAAACACACACACAAACACTGCCAAAGTTCACACACAAACACATTGCCAAAGTTCACACACACACACACACACACACACAAATACTGCCAAAGTTCACACACACACACACACAGACTAACACTGCCAAAGTTCACACACACACACAAACACTGCCAAAGTTCACACACACACACACAAACACTGCCAAAGTTCACACACACACACACACAAACACTGCCGAAGTTCACACAAACAAAAACACTGCCAAAGTTCACACACACACCTACACATAAACACTGCCAAAGTTCACACACATACACACACAAACACTGCCAAAGTTAACACATGCACGCACAATGCCAAAGTTCACACAAAAACAAACGCTGCCATAGGACTCACACACACACATACAAACATTGCCAAAGTTCACACATGCACACACACAAACACAGCCAAAGTTCACACACACACACACAATCACTGCCAAAGTTCACACACGCACACACACACACAAACACGGCCAAAGTTCACACACAAGCAAACGGCCAAAGATCACACACACAAAAACACTGCCAAAGTTCACGCACACACACAAACACTGCCAAAGTTCACACACATACACACACACACACATAAACACTGCCAAAGTTTACACACACACACACACACACACACACAAAAACACTGCCGACGTTCAAACATACACACACACAAACACTGCCAAAGTTCACACAAACACACACACAAACACTGCCAAAGTTCACACACACACGCACACACACACACAAACACTGACAAAGTTCTCACGCACACGCACACACACACAAACACTGCCAAAGTGCACACACACACAAACACTGCCAGATTTCACACACACGCACACAAACACGGCCAAAGTTCACACAAACACACACACACACACGCACACACACACACACACACACACACACACAAACATTGGCAAAGTTCACACACACAAACAAACACACACAAACATTGTCAAAGTTCACAAACACACACAAAAACACTGCCAAAGTTCAAACACCCACAAACAAACACACACACACACAAATACTGCCAATGTTCACCCATACACACACACAAACACTGCCAAAGTTCACACACACACACACAAACACTGCCAAAGTTGGAACACACAGGCACAAACACACAAACACTGCCAAAGGTCACACACACACACACACACACACACACACACACAAACACTGCCAAAGGTCACACACACACAACCACTGCCAAAGTTCACACGCACACACACACACACACACACACAAACACTGCCAAAGTTCACACACACACACTCACTGCCAAAGTTCACACACACACACACAAACACTGCCAAAGTACATGCACACACACACAAACACTGCCAAAGTTCACACACACACGGACACACACAAACACTGCCAAAGTTCACACACACGCACACACACAAACACTGCCAAAGTTCACACACACACACAAACACTGCCAAAGTTCTCACACACACACAAACACTGCCAAAGTTCTCACACACACACAAGCACTGCCATAGTTCACACACACATACACACACACACACACACACAATGCCAAAGTTCATACACACACACACACACACACACACACACAAACACTGTCAAAGTTCACACACACACACACACACACACACACAAGCACTGCCACAGTTCACACACACACACGCACACACAAACACTGCCAAAGTTCACTCACACACACATGCACTGCCAAAGTTCACTCACACACACACACACAAACACTGCCAAATTTCACACACACACGCACACACTGCCAAAGTTCACACACACACACACAAAGAAACACGGCCAAAGTTCACCCTCAGACTCACACACTCAAAAACACATGCAAAGCTAACACACACACACACAAAGACTGCCAAAGTTCACAAGCACACACACACACACACCAAAACTGCCAAAGTTCACACACACAAACAAACACAAGCACACACACAAATACTGCCAAATTTCACACACACATACACACACACACACACAATGCCAAAGTTCATACACACACACACACACACACACACAAACACTGTCAAAGTTCACACACACACACACACACACACACACACACACAAGCACTGCCACAGTTCACACACACACGCGCACACAAACACTGCCAAAGTTCACTCACACACACATGCACTGCCAAAGTTCACTCAGACACACACACACACAAACACTGCCAAATTTCACACACACACGCACACACTGCCAAAGTTCACACACACACACACACACAAAGAAACACGGCCAAAGTTCACACTCAGACGCACACACTCAAAAACACTTGCAAAGCTAACACACACACACACAAAGACTGCCAAAGTTCACAAGCACACAGACACACACACAAAAACTGCCAAAGTTCACACACACAAACAAGCACAAGCACACACACAAATACTGCCAAAGTTCACACACACTGCTAATGTTCACACACACACACACACACACACAAACACTGCCAAAGTTCATGCACACACACACTAACACTGCCAAAGTTCACACACACACAAACACTGCCAAATTTCACACACACACACAAACACTGGCAAAGTTAACACACACACACACACACACACATACACACACACACAAACACTGCCAAAGTTCACACACACACAGAAAACACTGCCAAAGTTCATGCACAAACACACTAACACTGCCAAAGTTCACACACACACAAACACTGCCAAATTTCACACACACACACACAAACACTGCCAAAGTTCACACACACAAAAACTGCCAAACTTCACACACACAAACAGACACACACAAACACTGGCATTGTTCACACACACACACATGCACACACACACACACAAGCAATCCAAAGATCACACACACACAAACACTGCCAAAGTTCACACACACACACACACAAACACTGCCAAAGTTCACACACACACACAAACACCGCGTAAGTTCAAACACACACGCAGACACACACAAACACTGACAATGTTCACACACATAAGCACAAACACTGCCAAAGTTCACACACACACGCACACACACAAAAACTGCCAAAGTTCTCACACACACGCACACACACACAAACACTGCCAAAGTGCACACACACACTCACACAAACAAAGACTGCCAAAGTTCACACACGCACAAATACTACCGAAGGTCACACACACTCTCACAAACACTGCCAAAGTTCACACACACACACACACACACACAAACACTGCCAAAGTTCACACGCACACACAAACACTGCCAAAGTTCACTCACACACTCACACAAACACTGCCAATGTTCGCACACACACACACACAAACACTGCCAAAATTCACACACACACACACACGCAAAAACACTGCCAAAGTTTACACACACACACAGAAACACTGCCAAAGTTCACACACACACACACACACACACAGACACACACACACAAACACTGCCAAAGTTCACATACACACACAACCACTGGCAATTTTCACACACAAACACACACTCAAACACTGCCAAAGTTCACACACACACAAACACTGCCAAAGTTCACACACACACACAAACACTGCCAAATTTCAGACAGACACACACACAAACAATGCCAAAGTTCACACACACACACAAACACTGCCAAAGTTCTCACACACACACAAACACTGCCATAGTTCACACACACATACCCACACACACACACACACACACACAATGCCAAAGTTCATACACACACACACACACACACACAAACACTGTCAAAGTTCACACACACACACACACAAGCACTGCCACAGTTCACACACACACACGCACACACAAACACTGCCAAAGTTCACTCACACACACATGCACTGCCAAAGTTCACTCACACACACACACACAAACACTGCCAAATTTCACACACACACGCACACACTGCCAAAGTTCACACACACACACACAAAGAAACACGGCCAAAGTTCACACTCAGACTCACACACTCAAAAACATATGCAAAGCTAACACACACACACAAAGACTGCCAAAGTTCACAAGCACACACACACACACACACCAAAACTGCCAAAGTTCACACACATAAACAAACACTAGCACACACACAAATACTGCCAAATTTCACACACACACACACACACACACACAATGCCAAAGTTCATACACACACACACACACAAACACTGTCAAAGTTCACACATACACACACACACACACACACAAAAGCACTGCCACAGTTCACACACACACATGCACACACAAACACTGCCAAAGTTCACTCACACACACATGCACTGCCAAAGTTCACTCACACACACACACACACACAAACACTGCCAAATTTCACACACACACGCACACACTGCCAAAGTTCACACACACACACACACACACACACACACAAAGAAACACGGCCAAAGTTCACACTCAGACGCACACACTCAAAAACACTTGCAAAGCTAACACACACACACACACAAAGACTGCCAAAGGTCACAAGCACACACACACACACAAAAACTGCCAAAGTTCACACACACAAACAAACACAAGCACACACACAAATACTGCCAAAGTTCACACACACGGCTAATGTTCACACACACACACACACACAAACAGTGCCAAAGTTCACACACACACACACACACACACACACACAAACACTGCCAAAGTTCATGCACAAACACACTAACACTGCCAAAGTTCACACACACACAAACACTGCCAAATTTCACACACACACACACAAACACTGCCAAAGTTCACACACACAAAAACTGCCAAACTTCACACACACACACACACAAACACTGCCAAAGTTCACACACACACAAACACTGTGAATGTTCACACACACATGCACACACACACAGACATTGCCAATGTTCACACACACACACACAAACACGCACACAAAAACACTGCCAAAGTTCAAACACACACACACACAAACACCGCCAATGTTCTCTCACACACACACTCAAACATTGCCAAAGTTCACACACACACACACACAAACATTGCCAAAGGTCACACAAACACAAACCCCTGCCAAAGTTCACACACACACACACAAACACTGCCAAAGTTCACAGACACACATAAACAATGCCAAAGTTCATGCACACACACACACACAAACACTGCCAAAGTTCACACACACACACACACCAAGCACTGTCAAAGTTCACCCACACACACAAACGCTGCCAAAATTCTCACACACGCACACAAACACTGCCATATTTCACACACACACACACACACACACACACACACAAATAATGCCAAAGTTCACACACACACACAAACACTGCCAAAGTTCACACACACACACACACACACACACACACACACACACACACAAACACTGCCAAAGTTCACACACACATGCACACACACAAACACTGCCAAAGTTCTCACACACACGCACACACACACAAACACTGCCAAAGTGCACACACACACGCACACAAACAAAGACTGCCAAAGTTCACACACGCACAAACACTGCCAAAGTTCACACACACACACAAACACTGCCAAAGTTCACACACGCACAAACACAGCCAAAGTTCACACACACACACAAACACTGCCGAAGGTCACACACACTCACACAAACACTGCCAATGTTCGCACACACACACACACACAATCACTGCCAAAATTCACACACACACACACACGCAAAAACACTGCCAAAGTTCACACACACACCCACAAACGCTGCCAAAATTCTCACACACGCACACAAACACTGTCATATTTCACACACACACACACACACACACACAAATAATGCCAAATTTCACACACACACACAAACACTGCCAAAGTTCACACACACACACACACACACACACACACAAAAACACTGCCAAAGTTCACACACACACACACATAAACACTGCCAAAGTTCACACACACACAAGCACTCCCAAAGTTCACTCACACACACACACACACAAACACTGCCAAAGTTCACACACACACACACACCAAGCACTGCCAAAGTTCACACACACACCCACAAACGCTGCCAAGATTCTCACACACGCACACAAACACTGCCATATTTCACACACACACACACACACACAAATAATGCCAAAGTTCACACACACACACACAAACACTGCCAAAGTTCACACACACACACACACACACACACAAAAACACTGCCAAAGTTCACACACACACACACACAAACACTGCCAAAGTTCACACACACACAAGCACTCCCAAAGTTCACTCACACACACACACACAAACACTGCCAAAGTTCACACACACACACACAAACACTGCCCACGTTCATGCACACACACACTAACACTGCCAAAGGTCACACACACACACACACACACTGCCAAAGTTCACACACACACACACACAATGAAACACTGCCAAAGTTCACACACACATGCACACACACAAAAAAACTGCCAAAGTTCACACACACACACAAACACAAACACACACACAAACACTGCCAATGTTCACACACACAAACACACAAACACACTGCCAAAGTTCACAAACACACACACACAAACACTGCCATAGTGCACACACACACACACAAACACTGCCAACGTTCACACACACACACACACACAAACACTGCCAAAGTTCACACACGCACACACACAAACACTGCCAAAGTTCTCACACTCACACACACACACAAACACTGCCAAATTTCACACACACACACAAAAACGCTCCCAAAGTTCTCACACACACACACACACACAAACACTGCCAAAGTTCACACACACACACAAGCACTGCCAAAGTTCACTCACACGCACGCACAAACACTGCCAAAGTTCACACACAACAAACAAACAATGCCAAATTTCACACACACTCACACACACAAACGCTGCCAAAGTTCTCACACACACACACACACAAACACTGCCAAAGTTCACACACACGCACAAGCACTGCCAAAGTTCATTCACACACACACACAAACACTGCCAAAGTTCAAACACACACACACAAACACTGCCATAGTTCACATACACACACACAAACACTGCCAACGTTCACACACACACACAAACACTGCCAAAGTTCACACACGCACACACACAAACACTGCCAAAGTTCACACACACGCACACACACAAACCCTGCCAAAGTTCACACACACATGCACACACACACAAACACTGCCAAAGTAAACACACACACACACGCGCACACAATCCAACACTGCCAAAGTTCACAAGCGCACAAACACTGCCAAAGTCCACACATACACCAACACAAACACTGCCATAGTTCACACACACACACACAAACACTGCCAACGTTCACACACACACACACACACAAACACTGCCAAAGTTCAGACACGCACACACACAAACACTGCCAAAGTTCACACACACGCACACACACAAACCCTGCCAAAGTTCACACACACACGCACACACTCACAAACACTGCCAAAGTTCACACACACACACACGCGCACACAATCCAACACTGCCAAAGTTCACACACGCAGAAACACTGCCAAAGTTCACACACGCACACACGCACAAACACTGCCGAAGTTCACACATACACACAGACACATACACAAACACTGCCAAAGTTCATACGCACATGCACACACACAAAAACACTGCCAAAGCTCACACACACACGCCCAACGACTGCCAAAGTTCACAAACGCACGCACACACACACAAACACTGCCAAAGTTCACACACACACACACTGTCAAAGTTCACACACATAAAAACTGCCAAAGTTCACATACACACACACACAAACACTGCCAAAGTTAACACACACACACACTGCCAAAGTTCACACACACAAAAACTGCCAAACTTCACACACACACACACACAAACACTGCCAAAGTTCACACACAGACAAACACTGTGAATGTTCACACACACATGCACACACACACAGACATTGCCAATGTTCACACACACACACACAAACACGCACACAAAAACACTGCCAAAGTTCAAACACACACACACACAAACACCGCCAAAGTTCTCTCACACACACACTCAAACATTGCCAAAGTTCACACACACACACACACAAACATTGCCAAAGGTCACACAAACACAAACCCCTGCCAAAGTTCACACACACACACACAAACACTGCCAAAGTTCACAGACACACATAAACAATGCCAAAGTTCATGCACACACACACACACAAACACTGCCAAAGTTCACACACACACACACACCAAGCACTGTCAAAGTTCACCCACACACACAAACGCTGCCAAAATTCTCACACACGCACACAAACACTGCCATATTTCACACACACACACACACACACACACAAATAATGCCAAAGTTCACACACACACACAAACACTGCCAAAGTTCACACACACACACACACACACACACACACACACACACACACACACACACACACACACACACACACAAACACTGCCAAAGTTCACACACACACAAGCACTCCCAAAGTTCACTCACACACACACAAACACTACCAAAGTTCACACACACACACACAAACACTGCGAAAGTTCACACACACACAGACACACACACACAAACACTGCCAAAGCTCACACACACACAAACACTGCCAAAGTTCATGCACACACACACTAACACTGCCAAAGGTCACACACACACAAACACACTGCCAAAGTTCACACACACACACACAATGAAACACTGCCAAAGTTCACACACACACAAAAAAACTGCCAAAGTTCACACACACACACAAACAGAAACAAACACACAAACACTGCCAAAGTTCACACACACAAACACACAAACACACTGCCAAAGTTCACAAACACACACACACACAAACACTGCCAAAGTTCACAGACGCACACAGGCACAAACACTGCCAAAGTCCACGCACGCACACACTAACACTGCCAATGTTCACACACACACAAACACTGCCAGATTTCACACACACGCACACAAACACAGACAAACATTGGCAAAGTTCACACACACAAACACACATACACAAACATTGGCAAAGTTCACACACACACACAAAAACACTGCCAAAGTTCACACACCCACAAACACACACACACACACACAAATACTGCCAATGTTCACCCATACACACACACAAACACCGCCAAAGTTCACACACACACACACAAACACTGCCAAATTTGGAACACACAGGCACAAACACACAAACACTGCCAAAGGTCACACACACACACACACACGCACACACACAAACACTGCCAAAGGTCACACACACACAACCACTGCCAAAGGTCACACACACACACACACACACACACACACAGACACACAAACACTGCCAAAGTTCACACACACACACTCACTGCCAAAGTTCACACACACACACACACACCGCCAAAGTTCACACACACACACACAAAGAAACACTGCCAAAGTTCACACACACACGCACACACACAAAAAGGCCGCCAAAGTTCAAACAAACACACAAACACAAACACACACACAAACACTGCGAAAGTTCACACACACACACACACACACTGCCAATGTTCGCACACACAAACACAGACAGACAATCATTGCCAAAGTTCACACACACATACAGGCACAAAAACTGCCAAAGTTCACTCACACACACACACACAAACACTACCAAAGTTCACACACACACACACACAAACACTGCCAAAGTTCACACACACACACACAAACCCACACAAACACTGCCAAAGTTCACACACACACATACACACACACAAACACTGCCAAAGTTGAAACACACAGGCACACACACACAAAGACTGCCAAAGTTCACACACACACACACAGACACACACACAAACACTGCCAAAGGACACACACACACAAACACTGCCAAAGGTCACACACACACAAACACTGACAAAATTCAAACACACACACACACACACACAAACACTGCCAAAGTTCACACACACACACACACAAACACTGCCAAATTTCACACATACATACACACACACACACACACAAACACTGCCATAGTTCACACACACACAAAGAAACACTGCCAAAGTTCACACACACACACACAAACACTGCCAAAGTTCACACACACACGCACACACACAAACACTGCCAAAGTTCACACACACGCACACACACGAACACTGCCAAAGTTCACACACACACCAACACAAACACTGCCATAGTTCACACACACACAAACACTGCCAACGTTCACACACACACATACAAACACTGCCAAAGTTCACACACGCACACACACAAACACTGCCAAAGTTCACACACACACGCACACACACACAAATACTGCCAAGGTTCACACACACACACACGCGCACACAATCCAACACTGCCAAAGTTCACACACGCAGAAACACTGCCAAAGTTCACACACACACACACACAAACACTGCCGAAGTTCACACACACACACACACACATACACAAACAATGCCAAAGTTCATACGCACATGCACACACACAAAAACACTGCCAAAGCTCACACACACACGCGCAACGACTGCCAAAGTTCACAAACTCACGCACACAAACACTGCCAAAGTTCACACACACACACACTGCCAAAGTTCACACACACAAAAACTGCCAAAGTTCACATACACACACACACAAACACTGCCAAAGTTCACACACACACACACTGCCAAAGTTCACACACACAAAAACTGCCAAAGTTCACTCACACACACACACAAACACTACCAAAGTTCACACACACACACACACCCACACAAACACTGCCAAAGTTCACACACACACAAACACTGCCAAAGTTCACACACACACACACACACAGACACACAAACACTGCCGAAGTTCACACACACACACTCACTGCCAAAGTTCACACACACACACACACACCGCCAAAGTTCACACACACACACACAAAGAAACACTGCCAAAGTTCACACACACACGCGCACACACAAAAAAGCTTCCAAAGTTCAAACAAACACACAAACACAAACACACACACAAACACTGCCAAAGTTCACACACACACACACACACACTGCCAATGTTCACACACACAAACACAGACAGACAAACATTGCCAAAGTTCACACAAACATACAGGCACAAACACTGCCAAAGTTCACGCACGCACACACTAACACTGCCAAAGTTCAGACACACACAAACACTGCCAGATTTTACACACAAACACAAACACGGCCAAAGTTCACACAAACACACACACACACACACACACAAACACGGCCAATGTTCACACACACACTCACACAAACACTGCCAAAGTTCACACACACACATACACACACACAAAGACTGCCAAAGTTGAAACACACAGGCACACACACACAAAGACTGCCAAAGTTCAAACACACACACACAAACACTGCCAAATTTCACACACACACACACAAACACTGCCAAAGTTCACACACGCACACACAAACACTGACAAAGTTCAAACACACACACACAAACACTGCCAAAGTTCACACACACACAAACACTGCTAAAGTTCAAACACACAAACACACAAACACTGCCAAAGTTCACACACACACACACAAACACTGCCAGAGTTCAAACACACACACACAAACACTGCCATAGTTCACACACACACAAAGAAACACTGCCAAAGTTCACACACACACACACAAACACTGCCAAAGTTCACACAAACACACACACAAACACTGCCAAAGTTCACACACACACGCACACACACACACAAACACTGACAAAGTTCTCACGCACACGCACACACACACAAACACTGCCAAAGTGCACACACACACAAACACTGCCAGATTTCACACACACGCACACAAACACGGCCAAAGTTCACACAAACACACACACACACACGCACACACACACACACACACACACAAACATTGGCAAAGTTCACACACACAAACACACACAAACATTGTCAAAGTTCACAAACACACACAAAAACACTGCCAAAGTTCAAACACCCACAAACAAACACACACACACACAAATACTGCCATTGTTCACCCATACACACACACAAACACTGCCAAAGTTCACACACACACACACACAAACACTGCCAAAGTTGGAACACACAGGCACAAACACACAAACACTGCCAAAGGTCACACACACACACACACACACACACACACACAAACACTGCCAAAGGTCACACACACACAACCACTGCCAAAGTTCACACGCACACACACACACACACACACACAAACACTGCCAAAGTTCACACACACACACTCACTGCCAAAGTTCACACACACACACACAAACACTGCCAAAGTACATGCACACACACACAAACACTGCCAAAGTTCACACACACACGGACACACACAAACACTGCCAAAGTTCACACACACGCACACACACAAACACTGCCAAAGTTCACACACACACACACAAACACTGCCAAAGTTCTCACACACACACAAACACTGCCAAAGTTCTCACACACACACAAACACTGCCATAGTTCACACACACATACACACACACACACACACACAATGCCAAAGTTCATACACACACACACACACACACACACACACAAACACTGTCAAAGTTCACACACACACACACACACACACACAAGCACTGCCACAGTTCACACACACACACGCACACACAAACACTGCCAAAGTTCACTCACACACACATGCACTGCCAAAGTTCACTCACACACACACACACAAACACTGCCAAATTTCACACACACACGCACACACTGCCAAAGTTCACACACACACACACACAAAGAAACACGGCCAAAGTTCACCCTCAGACTCACACACTCAAAAACACATGCAAAGCTAACACACACACACACAAAGACTGCCAAAGTTCACAAGCACACACACACACACACACCAAAACTGCCAAAGTTCACACACACAAACAAACACAAGCACACACACAAATACTGCCAAATTTCACACACACATACACACACACACACACAATGCCAAAGTTCATACACACACACACACACAAACACTGTCAAAGTTCACACACACACACACACACACACACACACACAAGCACTGCCACAGTTCACACACACACGCGCACACAAACACTGCCAAAGTTCACTCACACACACATGCACTGCCAAAGTTCACTCAGACACACACACACACAAACACTGCCAAATTTCACACACACACGCACACACTGCCAAAGTTCACACACACACACACACACACAAAGAAACACGGCCAAAGTTCACACTCAGACGCACACACTCAAAAACACTTGCAAAGCTAACACACACACACAAAGACTGCCAAAGTTCACAAGCACACACACACACACACAAAAACTGCCAAAGTTCACACACACAAACAAGCACAAGCACACACACAAATACTGCCAAAGTTCACACACACTGCTAATGTTCACACACACACACACACACACAAACACTGCCAAAGTTCATGCACACACACACTAACACTGCCAAAGTTCACACACACACAAACACTGCCAAATTTCACACACACACACAAACACTGGCAAAGTTAACACACACACACACACACACACACACACACACACAAACACTGCCAAAGTTCACACACACACAGAAAACACTGCCAAACTTCACACACACAAACAGACACACACAAACACTGGCATTGTTCACACACACACACATGCACACACACACACACAAGCAATCCAAAGATCACACACACACAAACACTGCCAAAGTTCACACACACACACACACAAACACTGCCAAAGTTCACACACACACACAAACACCGCGTAAGTTCAAACACACACGCAGACACACACAAACACTGACAATGTTCACACACATAAGCACAAACACTGCCAAAGTTCACACACACACGCACACACACAAAAACTGCCAAAGTTCTCACACACACGCACACACACACAAACACTGCCAAAGTGCACACACACACGCACACAAACAAAGACTGCCAAAGTTCACACACGCACAAATACTACCGAAGGTCACACACACTCTCACAAACACTGCCAAAGTTCACACACACACACACACACACACAAACACTGCCAAAGTTCACACGCACACACAAACACTGCCAAAGTTCACTCACACACTCACACAAACACTGCCAATGTTCGCACACACACACACACAAACACTGCCAAAATTCACACACACACACACACACACGCAAAAACACTGCCAAAGTTTACACACACACACAGAAACACTGCCAAAGTTCACACACACACACACACACACACAGACACACACACACAAACACTGCCAAAGTTCACATACACACACAACCACTGGCAATTTTCACACACAAACACACACTCAAACACTGCCAAAGTTCACACACACACAAACACTGCCAAAGTTCACACACACACACAAACACTGCCAAATTTCAGACAGACACACACACAAACAATGCCAAAGTTCACACACACACACAAACACTGCCAAAGTTCTCACACACACACAAACACTGCCATAGTTCACACACACATACCCACACACACACACACACACACAATGCCAAAGTTCATACACACACACACACACACACAAACACTGTCAAAGTTCACACACACACACACACAAGCACTGCCACAGTTCACACACACACACGCACACACAAACACTGCCAAAGTTCACTCACACACACATGCACTGCCAAAGTTCACTCACACACACACACACAAACACTGCCAAATTTCACACACACACGCACACACTGCCAAAGTTCACACACACACACACAAAGAAACACGGCCTCACACACTCAAAAACATATGCAAAGCTAACACACACACACAAAGACTGCCAAAGTTCACAAGCACACACACACACACACACCAAAACTGCCAAAGTTCACACACATAAACAAACACAAGCACACACACAAATACTGCCAAATTTCACACACACACACACACACACACACAATGCCAAAGTTCATACACACACACACACACGAACACTGTCAAAGTTCACACACACACACACACACACACACACAAGCACTGCCACAGTTCACACACACACATGCACACACAAACACTGCCAAAGTTCACTCACACACACATGCACTGCCAAAGTTCACTCACACACACACACACACACAAACACTGCCAAATTTCACACACACACGCACACACTGCCAAAGTTCACACACACACACACACACACACACACACACAAAGAAACACGGCCAAAGTTCACACTCAGACGCACACACTCAAAAACACTTGCAAAGCTAACACACACACACACACAAAGACAGCCAAAGGTCACAAGCACACACACACACACAAAAACTGCCAAAGTTCACACACACAAACAAACACAAGCACACACACAAATACTGCCAAAGTTCACACACACGGCTAATGTTCACACACACACACACACACAAACAGTGCCAAAGTTCACACACACACACACACACACACACACACACACAAACACTGCCAAAGTTCATGCACAAACACACTAACACTGCCAAAGTTCACACACACACAAACACTGCCAAATTTCACACACACACACACAAACACTGGCAAAGTTCACACACACACACACACACACACACACACACACACACACACACACACACAAACACTGCCAAAGTTCACACACACACAGAAAACACTGCCAAAATTCACACACACAAACAGACACACACAAACACTGGCAATGTTCACCCACACACACACGCACACACACACACACAAGCAATCCAAAGATCACACACACACAAACACTGCCAAAGTTCACACACACACACACACACACACACACACACACTGCCGAAGTTCACACACACACACAAACACCGAGTAATTTCAAACACACACGCAGACACACACAAACACTGACAATGTTCACACACATAAGCACAAACACTGCCAAAGTTCACACACAAACACTGCCAAATTTCACACACACACACACACACAAATGCTGCCAAAGTTCTCACACACACACACAGACACTGCCAGAGTTCACACACACACACACAGACACAAACAATGCCAAATTTCACACACACACGCACACAAACACTGCCAAAGTTCACACACACACACACACGCACACACAAACACTGCCAATGTTCACACACACACACACAAACACTGCTATGTTTCACACACGCACACATACACACACACAAACACTGCCAACGTTCACACACACACACACAAACACTGCCAAAGTTCACAAACACACAAACACTGCCAGATTTCACACACACGCACACAAACACGGCGCAAGTTCACACAAACTGACACACACACACGCACATACACGCACACACACACACACACACACACACAGACAAAATTGGGCAAAGTTCACACACACAAACACACACACACAAACATTGTCAAAGTTCACACACACACACAAAAACACTGCCAAAGTTCAAACACCCACAAACAAACACACACACACACACAAATACTGCCAATGTTCACCCATACACACACACAAACACTGCCAAAGTTCACACACACACACACAAACACTGCCAAAGTTGGAACACACAGGCACAAACACACAAACACTGCCAAAGGTCACACACACACACACACACACACACACACAAACACTGCCAAAGGTCACACACACACAACCACTGCCAAAGTTCACACGCACACACACACACACACACAGACACACAAACACTGCCAAAGTTCACACACACACACTCACTGCCAACGTTCACACACACACACACAAACACTGCCAAAGTACATGCACACACACACAAACACTGCCAAAGTTCACACACACACACACACACACACCGCCAAAGTTCACACACACACACAAAGAAACACTGCCAAATTTCACACACACTCGCACACACACAAAAAAGCTGCCAGAGTTCAAACAAACACACAAACACAAACACACACACAAACACTGCCAAAGTTCACACACACACACACACACACTGCCAATGTTCACACACACACACACAGACAGACAAACATTGCCAAAGTTCACACACACACACACACAGGCACAAACACTGCCAAAGTTCACGCACACACAAACACTGCCAGATTTTACACACAAACACAAACACGGCCAAAGTTCACACAAACAGACACACACACACACACAAACACTGCCAATGTTCACACACACACTCACACAAACACTGCCAAAGTTCACACACACACATACACACACACAAACACTGCCAAAGTTGAAACACACAGGCACACACACACAAAGACTGCCAAAGTTCACACACACACACACACACACAGACACACACACAAACACTGCCAAAGGACAAACACACACAAACACTGCCAAAGGTCACACACACACAAACACTGACAAAATTCAAACACACACACACACAAACACTGCCAAAGTTCACACACACACACACAAACACTGCCAAATTTCACACACACATACACACACAAACGCTGCCAAAGTTCTCACACACACACACACAAACACTGACAAAGTTCAAACACACACACACACAAACACTGCCAAAGTTCACACACACACACACAAACACTGCCAAATTTCACACACACACACACACACAAACACTGCCAAAGTTCACACACACAGACACAAACACTGCCAAAGTTCACACACACGCACAAATACACAAACACACACAAACACTGCCAAAGTTCACAAATTCACACACACAAACACTGCCAAAGTTCACACACACAAAGCACTGCCAAAGTTCACTCACACACACGCACAAACACTGCCAAAGTACATGCACACACACACAAACACTGCCAAAGTTCACACACACACACACACCGCCAAAGTTCACACACACACACAAAGAAACACTGCCAAAGTTCACACAAACACGCACACACACAAAAAAGCTGCCAGAGTTCAAACAAACACACAAACACAAACACACACACAAACACTGCCAAAGTTCACACACACACACACACACACCCCCACAGTTCCAATGTTCACACACACACACACAGACAGACAAACATTTCCAAAGTTCACACACACACACAGGCACAAACACTGCCAAAGTTCACGCACGCACACACTAACACTGCCAAAGTTCAGACACACACAAACACTGCCAGATTTTACACACAAACACAAACACAGCCAAAGTTCACACAAGCACACACACACACACACAAACACTGCCAATGTTCACACACACACTCACACAAACACTGCCAAAGTTCACACACACACATACACACACACAAACACTGCCAAAGTTGAAACACACAGGCACACACACACAAACACTGCCAAAGGACACACACACACAAACACTGACAAAATTCAAACACACACACACACAAACACTGCCTAAGTTCACACACACACACACACACAAACACTGCCAAATTTCACACACACACAGACACACACACACACAAACGCTGCCAAAGTTCTCACACACACACACACAAACACTGACAAAGTTCAAATACACACACACACAAACACTGCCAAAGTTCATACACACACACACAAACACTGCCAAATTTCACACACACACACACACACACAAACACTGCCAAAGTTCACACACACAGACACAAACACTGCCAAAGCTCACACACACACACAAATACACAAACACACACAAACACTGCCAAAGTTCACAAACTCACACACACACAAACACTGCCAAAGTTCACACACACAAAGCACTGCCAAAGTTCACTCACACACACGCACAAACACTGCCAAAGTTCAAACACACACACACAAACACTGCCATAGTTCACACACACACAAAGAAACACTGGCAAAGTTCACACACACACACACACACACAAACACTGCCAAAGTGAACACACACACGCACACTAACACTGCCAAAGTTCACACACACACAGAAACACTGCCAAAGTTCACACACGCACAAACACTGCCAAAGTTCACACACACACACAAACACTGCCGAAGGTCACACACACTCACACAAACACTGCCAAAGTTCACACACACACCCATACAAACACTGCCAAAGTTCAGACGCACACACAAACACTGCCAAAGTTCACTCACACACTCACACAAACACTGCCAATGTTCGCACACACACACACACAAACACTGCCAAAATTCACACACACACACACGCAAAAACACTGCCAAAGTTCACACACACACATACACAAACACTGCCAAAGTTCACACACACACACACACACACACAAACACTGCCAAAGTTCACACACACACACAACCACTGCCAATTTTCACACACAAACACACACTCAAACACTGCCAAAGTTCACACACACACAAACACTGCCAAAGTTCACACACACACAAACACTGCCAAAGTTCACACACGCACACACATACAAACACTGCCAAAGTTCAGACACACACACACACTGCCAAAGTACACACACACACACAAACACTGCTAAAATTCACACACAAACACTGCCAAAGTTCACCCACGCACACACACAAACACTTCCAAAGTTAACACACACACACACGTGCGCTCAAACACTGCTAAATTTCACACACATGCAAACACACACTCACAAACACTGCCAAAGTTCAGACACACACACACACACAAACACTGCCAAACTTCACACCCACACACACCCACACAGACAAACACTGCCAAAGTTCACACACAAACACTGCCAAAGTTCACACACACACAGACACACACAACCACTGCCAAAGCTTAGACACACACACACACACAAACACTGCCAAAGTTCACACACACACCCACACAAACACAGCAAAAGTTGACACACACACACAAGCACTGCCAAAGTTCACACACACACAAACAATGCCAAATTTCACACACACACACACACAAACACTGCCAAAGTTCACACACACACACACACACAAACACTGCCAAAGTTCACAAACACCGCGTAAGTTCAAACACACACGCACACACACACAAACACTGCCAAATTTCACACACACACACACACAAATGCTGCCAAAGTTCTCACACACACACACAAACAGTGGCAGAGTTCACACACACACACAGACACAAACAACGCCAAATTTCACACACACACACACGCACACACAAACACTGCCAATGTTCACACACACACACACACAAACACTGCTATGTTTCACACACGCACACATACACACACACAAACACTGCCAAAGTTCGCACTTTCACATGCACACACAAACACTGCCAAAGTTCACACACACACACACACACACACACAGACACACACACAACCACTGCCAAAGCACACACACACACACACACACAAACACTGCCAAAGTTCACACACATACACCAACACAAACACTGCCAAAGTTCACACACACACACACACACACACACACACACACAAACACTGCCAACTTTCACACACACACGCACATACACACACACACAGCCAAAGTAAACACACACACACAATCACTGCCAAAGTTCACACACACACACAAACACTGCCAAAGTTCCCACACACACACACACACACCGCCAAAGTTCACACACACACTCACAAACACTGCCAAAGTTCACACACATACACACTCACACTCACAAACACTGCCAAAGTTCACACACACACTCACAAACACTGCCAAAGTTCACACACACACACACACACACACACACACACACAAACACTGCCAAGGTTCACACACACGCACACAAACACTGCCAAAGTGCACACACACACACTGCCAAAGTTCACACACACACACACAAACGCTGCCAAAGTTCACACACACACACAAGCACTGCCACAGTTCAAACACACACTCTCACAAACACTGCCAACGTTCACACACACACTCACAAACACTGCCAAAGTTCACACACACACACACACAAACACGGCCAAAGTTCACACACACGCACACAAACACTGCCAAAGTGCACACACACACACACACTGCCAAAGTTCACACACCGACACACAAAGACTGCCAAAGTTCACAAGCACACACACAAAGACTGCCAAAGTTCACAAGCACACACACACACACAAAAATACCGCCAAAGTTCACACACACTGCCAACGTTCACACACACACACACACACAAACAGTGCCAAATTTCTCACACACACACACAAACACTGCCGATTCTCACACACAGAAACAGACACACACAAACACTGGCAAAGTTCACACACACACACACGTGCACACACACACACACAAACAATGCCAAAGGTCACACACACACAAACACTGCCAAAGTTCACAAATTCACACACACAAACACTGCCAAAGTTCACACACACAAAGCACTGCCAAAGTTCACTCACACACACGCACAAACACTGCCAAATTACATGCACACACACACAAACACTGCCAAAGTTCACACACACACACACACCGCCAAAGTTCACACACACACACAAAGAAACACTGCCAAAGTTCACACAAACACGCACACACACAAAAAAGCTGCCAGAGTTCAAACAAACACACAAACACAAACACACACACAAACACTGCCAAAGTTCACACACACACACACACACACACACACTTCCAATGTTCACACACACACACACAGACAGACAAACATTTCCAAAGTTCACACACACACACAGGCACAAACACTGCCAAAGTTCACGCACGCACACACTAACACTGCCAAAGTTCAGACCCACACAAACACTGCCAGATTTTACACACAAACACAAACACGGCCAAAGTTCACACAAGCACACACACACACACACACACAAACACTGCCAATGTTCACACACACACTCACACAAACACTGCCAAAGTTCACACACACACATACACACACACAAACACTGCCAAAGTTGAAACACACAGGCACACACACACAAACACTGCCAAAGGACACACACACACAAACACTGACAAAATTCAAACACACACACACACAAACACTGCCTAAGTTCACACACACACACACACACAAACACTGCCAAATTTCACACACACACAGACACACACACACACAAACGCTGCCAAAGTTCTCACACACACACACACAAACACTGACAAAGTTCAAATACACACACACACAAACACTGCCAAAGTTCATACACACACACACAAACACTGCCAAATTTCACACACACACACACACACAAACACTGCCAAAGTTCACACACACAGACACAAACACTGCCAAAGCTCACACACACACACAAATACACAAACACACACAAACACTGCCAAAGTTCACAAACTCACACACACACAAACACTGCCAAAGTTCACACACACAAAGCACTGCCAAAGTTCACTCACACACACGCACAAACACTGCCAAAGTTCAAACACACACACACAAACACTGCCATAGTTCACACACACACAAAGAAACACTGGCAAAGTTCACACACACACACACACACACACAAACACTGCCAAAGTGAACACACACACGCACACTAACACTGCCAAAGTTCACACACACACAGAAACACTGCCAAAGTTCACACACGCACAAACACTGCCAAAGTTCACACACACACACAAACACTGCCGAAGGTCACACACACTCACACAAACACTGCCAAAGTTCACACACACACCCATACAAACACTGCCAAAGTTCAGACGCACACACAAACACTGCCAAAGTTCACTCACACACTCACACAAACACTGCCAATGTTCGCACACACACACACACACAAACACTGCCAAAATTCACACACACACACACGCAAAAACACTGCCAAAGTTCACACACACACATACACAAACACTGCCAAAGTTCACACACACACACACACACACACAAACACTGCCAAAGTTCACACACACACACAACCACTGCCAATTTTCACACACAAACACACACTCAAACACTGCCAAAGTTCACACACACACAAACACTGCCAAAGTTCACACACACACAAACACTGCCAAAGTTCACACACGCACACACATACAAACACTGCCAAAGTTCAGACACACACACACACTGCCAAAGTACACACACACACACAAACACTGCTAAAATTCACACACAAACACTGCCAAAGTTCACCCACGCACACACACAAACACTTCCAAAGTTAACACACACACACACGTGCGCTCAAACACTGCTAAATTTCACACACATGCAAACACACACACTCACAAACACTGCCAAAGTTCAGACACACACACACACACAAACACTGCCAAAGTTCACACCCACACACACCCACACAGACAAACACTGCCAAAGTTCACACACAAACACTGCCAAAGTTCACACACACACAGACACACACAACCACTGCCAAAGCTTAGACACACACACACACACAAACACTGCCAAAGTTCACACACACACCCACACAAACACAGCAAAAGTTGACACACACACACAAGCACTGCCAAAGTTCACACACACACACAAACACTGCCAAAGTTCACACACACACACACACACAAACACTGCCAAAGTTCACAAACACCGCGTAAGTTCAAACACACACGCACACACACACAAACACTGCCAAATTTCACACACACACACACACAAATGCTGCCAAAGTTCTCACACACACACACAAACAGTGGCAGAGTTCACACACACACACAGACACAAACAACGCCAAATTTCACACACACACACACGCACACACAAACACTGCCAATGTTCACACACACACACACACAAACACTGCTATGTTTCACACACGCACACATACACACACACAAACACTGCCAAAGTTCGCACTTTCACATGCACACACAAACACTGCCAAAGTTCACACACACACACACACACACACACAGACACACACACAACCACTGCCAAAGCACACACACACACACACACACAAACACTGCCAAAGTTCACACACATACACCAACACAAACACTGCCAACGTTCACACACACACACACACACACACACACACACACACACAAACACTGCCAACTTTCACACACACACGCACATACACACACACACAGCCAAAGTAAACACACACACACAATCACTGCCAAAGTTCACACACACACACAAACACTGCCAAAGTTCACACACACACAACCACACCAACACTGCCAAAGTTCACACACACACTCACAATCACTGCCAAAGTTCACACACATACACACTCACACTCACAAACACTGCCAAAGTTCACACACACACTCACAAACACTGCCAAAGTTCACACACACACACACACACACACACACAAACACTGCCAAGGTTCACACACACGCACACAAACACTGCCAAAGTGCACACACACACACTGCCAAAGTTCACACACACACACACAAACGCTGCCAAAGTTCACACACACACACAAGCACTGCCACAGTTCAAACACACACTCTCACAAACACTGCCAAAGTTCACACACACACTCACAAACACTGCCAAAGTTCACACACACACACACACAAACACGGCCAAAGTTCACACACACGCACACAAACACTGCCAAAGTGCACACACACACACACACACTGCCAAAGTTCACACACCGACACACAAAGACTGCCAAAGTTCACAAGCACACACACAAAGACTGCCAAAGTTCACAAGCACACACACACACACAAAAATACCGCCAAAGTTCACACACACTGCCAACGTTCACACACACACACACACACACAAACAGTGCCAAATTTCTCACACACACACACAAACACTGCCGATTCTCACACACAGAAACAGACACACACAAACACTGGCAAAGTTCACACACACACACACGTGCACACACACACACACAAACAATGCCAAAGGTCACACACACACAAACACTGCCAAAGTTCACACACACACACACACAAACACTGCCAAAGTTCACACACACACGCACAAACACTGCCAAAGTTCACACACAGACTCTGCCAAATTTCACACACCCACACACAAATGCTGCCAAAGTTCTCACACACACACACACACAAACACTGCCAGAGTTCACACACACAGACACAAACAATGCCAAATTTCACACACACACACACAAACACTGCCAAAGTTCACACACACACGCACACACAAACACTGCCAAGGTTCACACACACACACACACAAAAACTGCTAAGTTTCACACACGCACACATACACACACACAAACACTGCCAAAGTTCACACACACACACACACACAAACACTGCCAAAGTTCACACACACACAAACACTGCCAAAGTTCACACACGCACACAAGCACTGCCAAAGTTCACTGATACAAACAGACAACACTGCCAATGTTCGCACACACACAACCACAAACACTGCCAAAATTCACACACACACACCCGTACAAACACTGCCAAAGTTCACACACACATACACACACACACACACACAAACACTGCCAAAGTTCACACACACACACACAAACACTGCCAAAGTTCACACACACAAACACTGCCAAAGTTCACACACACACAGAAACACCCACACAAACACTGCCAATATTCACACACACAAACACTGCCATTGTTCACACACACACACACAAACACTGCCAAATTTCACACACAGGCACACAAACACTGCCAAATTTCACACACACACGCACATACACACACACACAGCCAAAGTAAACACACACACACAATCACTGCCAAAGTTCACACACACACACAAACACTGCCAAAGTTCACACACGTACACACTCACACTCACAAACACTGCCAAAGTTCACACACACACTCACAAACACTGCCAAAGTTCACACACACACACACACACACACACACACACAAACACTGCCAAGGTTCACACACACGCACACAAACACTGCCAAAGTGCACACACACACACTGCCAAAGTTCACACACACACACACAAACACTGCCAAAGTTCACACACACACAAGCACTGCCACAGTTCAAACACACACTCTCACAAACACTGCCAAAGTTCACACACACACTCACAAACACTGCCAAAGTTCACACACACACACACACACAAACACGGCCAAAGTTCACACACACGCACACAAACACTGCCAAAGTGCACACACACACACACACACACACTGCCAAAGTTCACACACCGACACACAAAGACTGCCAAAGTTCACAAGCACACACACAAAGACTGCCAAAGTTCACAAGCACACACACACACACAAAAATACCGCCAAAGTTCACACACACTGCCAACGTTCACACACACACACACACACACAAACAGTGCCAAATTTCTCACACACACACACAAACACTGCCGATTCTCACACACAGAAACAGACACACACAAACACTGGCAAAGTTCACACACACACACACACGTGCACACACACACACACAAACAATGCCAAAGGTCACACACACACAAACACTGCCAAAGTTCACACACACACACACACAAACACTGCCAAAGTTCACACACACACGCACAAACACTGCCAAAGTTCACACACAGACTCTGCCAAATTTCACACACCCACACACAAATGCTGCCAAAGTTCTCACACACACACACACACAAACACTGCCAGAGTTCACACACACAGACACAAACAATGCCAAATTTCACACACACACACACAAACACTGCCAAAGTTCACACACACACGCACACACAAACACTGCCAAGGTTCACACACACACACACACAAAAACTGCTAAGTTTCACACACGCACACATACACACACACAAACACTGCCAAAGTTCACACACACACACACACACACAAACACTGCCAAAGTTCACACACACACAAACACTGCCAAAGTTCACACACGCACACAAGCACTGCCAAAGTTCACTGATACAAACAGACAAACACTGCCAATGTTCGCACACACACAACCACAAACACTGCCAAAATTCACACACACACACCCGTACAAACACTGCCAAAGTTCACACACACATACACACACACACACACACAAACACTGCCAAAGTTCACACACACACACACAAACACTGCCAAAGTTCACACACACAAACACTGCCAACGTTCACACACACACACACTGCCAAAGTTCACACACACACAAACACTGCCAAAGTTCACACACGCACACACATACAAACACTGCCAAAGTTCAGACACACACACACACTGCCAAAGTACACACACACACACAAACACTGCTAAAATTCACACACAAACACTGCCAAAGTTCACCCACGCACACACACAAACACTTCCAAAGTTAACACACACACACACGCGCGCTCAAACACTGCTAAATTTCACACACATGCAAACACACACACTCACAAACACTGCCAAAGTTCAGACACACACACACACACAAACACTGCCAAAGTTCACACCCACACACACCCACACAGACAAACACTGCCAAAGTTCACACACAAACACTGCCAAAGTTCACACACACACAGACACACACAACCACTGCCAAAGCTTAGACACACACACACACACAAACACTGCCAAAGTTCACACACACACCCACACAAACACAGCAAAAGTTGACACACACACACAAGCACTGCCAAAGTTCACACACACACACAAACACTGCCAAAGTTCACACACACACAAACAATGCCAAATTTCACACACACACACACACAAACACTGCCAAATTTCACACACACACACACAAATGCTGCCAAAGTTCTCACACACACACACAAACAGTGCCAGAATTCACACACACACACAGACACAAACAACGCCAAATTTCACACACACACACACGCACACACAAACACTGCCAATGTTCACACACACACACACACAAACACTGCTATGTTTCACACACGCACATATACACACACACAAACACTGCCAAAGTTCGCACACACACATGCACACACAAACACTGCCAAAGTTCACACACACACACACACACACACACACAGACACACACACAACCACTGCCAAAGCACACACACACACACACACACAAACACTGCCAAAGTTCACACACATACACCAACACAAACACTGCCAAAGTTCACACACACACACACACACACACACAAACACTGCCAACTTTCACACACACACGCACATACACACACACACAGCCAAAGTAAACACACACACACAATCACTGCCAAAGTTCACACACACACACAAACACTGCCAAAGTTCACACACACACAAACACACCAACACTGCCAAAGTTCACACACACACTCACAAACACTGCCAAAGTTCACACACATACACACTCACACTCACAAACACTGCCAAAGTTCACACACACACTCACAAACACTGCCAAAGTTCACACACACACACACACACACACACACACACAAACACTGCCAAGGTTCACACACACTCTCACAAACACTGCCAAAGTTCACACACACACTCACAAACACTGCCAAAGTTCACACACACACAAACACTGCCAAAGTTCACACACACACACACACAAACACTGCCAAAGTTCACACACACATGCACAAACACTGCCAAAGTTCACACACAGACTCTGCCAAATTTCACACACCCACACACAAATGCTGCCAAAGTTCTCACACACACACACACACAAACACTGCCAGAGTTCACACACACAGACACAAACAATGCCAAATTTCACACACACACACACAAACACTGCCAAAGATAACACACACACGCACACACAAACACTGCCAAGGTTCACACACACACACACACAAAAACTGCTAAGTTTCACACACGCACACATACACACACACAAACACTGCCAAAGTTCACACACACACACACACACACAAACACTGCCAAAGTTCACACACACACAAACACTGCCAAAGTTCACACACGCACACAAGCACTGCCAAAGTTCACTGATACAAACAGACAAACACTGCCAATGTTCGCACACACACAACCACAAACACTGCCAAAATTCACACACACACACCCGTACAAACACTGCCAAAGTTCACACACACATACACACACACACACACACAAACACTGCCAAAGTTCACACACACACACACAAACACTGCCAAAGTTCACACACACAAACACTGCCAAAGTTCACACACACACAGAAACACCCACACAAACACTGCCAATATTCACACACACAAACACTGCCATTGTTCACACACACACACACAGACACTGCCAAATTTCACACACAGACACACAAACACTGCCAAATTTCACACACACACGCACATACACACACACACAGCCAAAGTAAACACACACACACAATCACTGCCAAAGTTCACACACACACACAAACACTGCCAAAGTTCACACACACACAAACACACCAACACTGCCAAAGTTCACACACACACTCACAAACACTGCCAAAGTTCACACACATACACACTCACACTCACAAACACTGCCAAAGTTCACACACACACTCACAAACACTGCCAAAGTTCACACACACACACACACACACACACACACACACAAACACTGCCAAGGTTCACACACACGCACACAAACACTGCCAAAGTGCACACACACACACTGCCAAAGTTCACACACACACACACAAACACTGCCAAAGTTCACACACACACAAGCACTGCCACAGTTCAAACACACACTCTCACAAACACTGCCAAAGTTCACACACACACTCACAAACACTGCCAAAGTTCACACACACACACACACACAAACACGGCCAAAGTTCACACACACGCACACAAACACTGCCAAAGTGCACACACACACACACACACACACTGCCAAAGTTCACACACCGACACACAAAGACTGCCAAAGTTCACAAGCACACACACAAAGACTGCCAAAGTTCACAAGCACACACACACACACAAAAATACCGCCAAAGTTCACACACACTGCCAACGTTCACACACACACACACACACACAAACAGTGCCAAATTTCTCACACACACACACACAAACACTGCCGATTCTCACACACAGAAACAGACACACACAAACACTGGCAAAGTTCACACACACACACATGTGCACACACACACACACAAACAATGCCAAAGGTCACACACACACAAACACTGCCAAAGTTCACACACACACACACACAAACACTGCCAAAGTTCACACACACACGCACAAACACTGCCAAAGTTCACACACAGACTCTGCCAAATTTCACACACCCACACACAAATGCTGCCAAAGTTCTCACACACACACACACACAAACACTGCCAGAGTTCACACACACAGACACAAACAATGCCAAATTTCACACACACACACACAAACACTGCCAAAGTTCACACACACACGCACACACAAACACTGCCAAGGTTCACACACACACACACACACAAAAACTGCTAAGTTTCACACACGCACACATACACACACACAAACACTGCCAAAGTTCACACACACACACACACACACAAACACTGCCAAAGTTCACACACACACAAACACTGCCAAAGTTCACACACGCACACAAGCACTGCCAAAGTTCACTGATACAAACAGACAAACACTGCCAATGTTCGCACACACACAACCACAAACACTGCCAAAATTCACACACACACACCCGTACAAACACTGCCAAAGTTCACACACACATACACACACACACACACACAAACACTGCCAAAGTTCACACACACACACACAAACACTGCCAAAGTTCACACACACAAACACTGCCAACGTTCACACACACACACACTGCCAAAGTTCACACACACACAAACACTGCCAAAGTTCACACACGCACACACATACAAACACTGCCAAAGTTCAGATACACACACACACTGCCAAAGTACACACACACACACAAACACTGCTAAAATTCACACACAAACACTGCCAAAGTTCACCCACGCACACACACAAACACTTCCAAAGTTAACACACACACACACGCGCGCTCAAACACTGCTAAATTTCACACACATGCAAACACACACACTCACAAACACTGCCAAAGTTCAGACACACACACACACACAAACACTGCCAAAGTTCACACCCACACACACCCACACAGACAAACACTGCCAAAGTTCACACACAAACACTGCCAAAGTTCACACACACACAGACACACACAACCACTGCCAAAGCTTAGACACACACACACACACAAACACTGCCAAAGTTCACACACACACCCACACAAACACAGCAAAAGTTGACACACACACACAAGCACTGCCAAAGTTCACACACACACACAAACACTGCCAAAGTTCACACACACACAAACAATGCCAAATTTCACACACACACACACACAAACACTGCCAAAGTTCACACACACACACACACACAAACACTGCCAAAGTTCACAAACACCGCGTAAGTTCAAACACACACGCACACACACACAAACACTGCCAAATTTCACACACACACACACACAAATGCTGCCAAAGTTCTCACACACACACACACAAACAGTGCCAGAATTCACACACACACACAGACACAAACAACGCCAAATTTCACACACACACACACGCACACACAAACACTGCCAATGTTCACACACACACACACACAAACACTGCTATGTTTCACACACGCACATATACACACACACAAACACTGCCAAAGTTCGCACACACACATGCACACAAAAACACTGCCAAAGTTCACACACACACACACACACACACAGACACACACACAACCACTGCCAAAGCACACACACACACACACACACACAAACACTGCCAAAGTTCACACACATACACCAACACAAACACTGCCAAAGTTCACACACACACACACACACACACACACACACAAACACTGCCAACTTTCACACACACACGCACATACACACACACACAGCCAAAGTAAACACACACACACAATCACTGCCAAAGTTCACACACACACACAAACACTGCCAAAGTTCACACACACACAAACACACCAACACTGCCAAAGTTCACACACACACTCACAAACACTGCCAAAGTTCACACACATACACACTCACACTCACAAACACTGCCAAAGTTCACACACACACTCACAAACACTGCCAAAGTTCACACACACACACACACACACACACACACACACAAACACTGCCAAGGTTCACACACACGCACACAAACACTGCCAAAGTGCACACACACACACTGCCAAAGTTCACACACACACACACAAACGCTGCCAAAGTTCACACACACACACAAGCACTGCCACAGTTCAAACACACACTCTCACAAACACTGCCAAAGTTCACACACACACTCACAAACACTGCCAAAGTTCACACACACACACACACACACAAACACGGCCAACGTTCACACACACGCACACAAACACTGCCAAAGTGCACACACACACACACACACACTGCCAAAGTTCACACACCGACACACAAAGACTGCCAAAGTTCACAAGCACACACACAAAGACTGCCAAAGTTCACAAGCACACACACACACACAAAAATACCGCCAAAGTTCACACACACTGCCAACGTTCACACACACACACACACACACACAAACAGTGCCAAATTTCTCACACACACACACACAAACACTGCCGATTCTCACACACAGAAACAGACACACACAAACACTGGCAAAGTTCACACACACACACACGTGCACACACACACAAACAATGCCAAAGGTCACACACACACAAACACTGCCAAAGTTCACACACACACACACACAAACACTGCCAAAGTTCACACACACACGCACAAACACTGCCAAAGTTCACACACAGACTCTGCCAAATTTCACACACCCACACACAAATGCTGCCAAAGTTCTCACACACACACACACAAACACTGCCAGAGTTCACACACACAGACACAAACAATGCCAAATTTCACACACACACACACAAACACTGCCAAAGTTCACACACACACGCACACACAAACACTGCCAAGGTTCACACACACACACACACAAAAACTGCTAAGTTTCACACACGCACACATACACACACACAAACACTGCCAAAGTTCACACACACACACACACAAACACTGCCAAAGTTCACACACACACAAACACTGCCAAAGTTCGCACACGCACACAAGCACTGCCAAAGTTCACTGATACAAACAAACACTGCCAATGTTCGCACACACACAACCACAAACACTGCCAAAATTCACACACACACACACCCGTACAAACACTGCCAAAGTTCACACACACATACACACACACACACACACACAAACACTGCCAAAGTTCACACACACACACACAAACACTGCCAAAGTTCACACACACAAACACTGCCAAAGTTCACACACACACAGAAACACCCACACAAACACTGCCAATATTCACACACACAAACACTGCCATTGTTCACACACACACACACAAACACTGCCAAATTTCACACACAGGCACACAAACACTGCCAAATTTCACACACACACGCACATACACACACACACAGCCAAAGTAAACACACACACACAATCACTGCCAAAGTTCACACACACACACAAACACTGCCAAAGTTCACACACGTACACACTCACACTCACAAACACTGCCAAAGTTCACACACACACTCACAAACACTGCCAAAGTTCACACACACACACACACACACACACACACACAAACACTGCCAAGGTTCACACACACGCACACAAACACTGCCAAAGTGCACACACACACACTGCCAAAGTTCACACAAACACACACAAACACTGCCAAAGTTCACACACACACAAGCACTGCCACAGTTCAAACACACACTCTCACAAACACTGCCAAAGTTCACACACACACTCACAAACACTGCCAAAGTTCACACACACACACACACACAAACACGGCCAAAGTTCACACACACGCACACAAACACTGCCAAAGTGCACACACACACACACACACACTGCCAAAGTTCACACACCGACACACAAAGACTGCCAAAGTTCACAAGCACACACACAAAGACTGCCAAAGTTCACAAGCACACACACACACACAAAAATACCGCCAAAGTTCACACACACTGCCAACGTTCACACACACACACACACACACAAACAGTGCCAAATTTCTCACACACACACACAAACACTGCCGATTCTCACACACAGAAACAGACACACACAAACACTGGCAAAGTTCACACACACACACACACGTGCACACACACACACACAAACAATGCCAAAGGTCACACACACACAAACACTGCCAAAGTTCACACACACACACACACAAACACTGCCAAAGTTCACACACACACGCACAAACACTGCCAAAGTTCACACACAGACTCTGCCAAATTTCACACACCCACACACAAATGCTGCCAAAGTTCTCACACACACACACACACAAACACTGCCAGAGTTCACACACACAGACACAAACAATGCCAAATTTCACACACACACACACAAACACTGCCAAAGTTCACACACACACGCACACACAAACACTGCCAAGGTTCACACACACACACACACAAAAACTGCTAAGTTTCACACACGCACACATACACACACACAAACACTGCCAAAGTTCACACACACACACACACACACAAACACTGCCAAAGTTCACACACACACAAACACTGCCAAAGTTCACACACGCACACAAGCACTGCCAAAGTTCACTGATACAAACAGACAAACACTGCCAATGTTCGCACACACACAACCACAAACACTGCCAAAATTCACACACACACACCCGTACAAACACTGCCAAAGTTCACACACACATACACACACACACACACACAAACACTGCCAAAGTTCACACACACACACACAAACACTGCCAAAGTTCACACACACAAACACTGCCAACGTTCACACACACACACACACTGCCAAAGTTCACACACACACAAACACTGCCAAAGTTCACACACGCACACACATACAAACACTGCCAAAGTTCAGACACACACACACACTGCCAAAGTACACACACACACACAAACACTGCTAAAATTCACACACAAACACTGCCAAAGTTCACCCACGCACACACACAAACACTTCCAAAGTTAACACACACACACACGCGCGCTCAAACACTGCTAAATTTCACACACATGCAAACACACACACTCACAAACACTGCCAAAGTTCAGACACACACACACACACAAACACTGCCAAAGTTCACACCCACACACACCCACACAGACAAACACTGCCAAAGTTCACACACAAACACTGCCAAAGTTCACACACACACAGACACACACAACCACTGCCAAAGCTTAGACACACACACACACACAAACACTGCCAAAGTTCACACACACACCCACACAAACACAGCAAAAGTTGACACACACACACAAGCACTGCCAAAGTTCACACACACACACAAACACTGCCAAAGTTCACACACACACAAACAATGCCAAATTTCACACACACACACACACAAACACTGCCAAATTTCACACACACACACACACAAATGCTGCCAAAGTTCTCACACACACACACAAACAGTGCCAGAATTCACACACACACACAGACACAAACAACGCCAAATTTCACACACACACACACGCACACACAAACACTGCCAATGTTCACACACACACACACACACAAACACTGCTATGTTTCACACACGCACATATACACACACACAAACACTGCCAAAGTTCGCACACACACATGCACACACAAACACTGCCAAAGTTCACACACACACACACACACACACACACACACAGACACACACACAACCACTGCCAAAGCACACACACACACACACACACAAACACTGCCAAAGTTCACACACATACACCAACACAAACACTGCCAAAGTTCACACACACACACACACACACACAAACACTGCCAACTTTCACACACACACGCACATACACACACACACAGCCAAAGTAAACACACACACACAATCACTGCCAAAGTTCACACACACACACAAACACTGCCAAAGTTCACACACACACAAACACACCAACACTGCCAAAGTTCACACACACACTCACAAACACTGCCAAAGTTCACACACATACACACTCACACTCACAAACACTGCCAAAGTTCACACACACACTCACAAACACTGCCAAAGTTCACACACACACACACACACACACACACACACACACACACAAACACTGCCAAGGTTCACACACACTCTCACAAACACTGCCAAAGTTCACACACACACTCACAAACACTGCCAAAGTTCACACACAAACACACACAAACACGGCCAAAGTTCACACACACGCACACAAACACTGCCAAAGTGCACACACACACACACACACACACTGCCAAAGTTCACACACCGACACACAAAGACTGCCAAAGTTCACAAGCACACACACAAAGACTGCCAAAGTTCACAAGCACACACACACACACAAAAATACCGCCGAAGTTCACACACACTGCCAACGTTCACACACACACACACACACACACAAACAGTGCCAAATTTCTCACACACACACACAAACACTGCCGATTCTCACACACAGAAACAGACACACACAAACACTGGCAAAGTTCACACACACACACACGTGCACACACACACACACAAACAATGCCAAAGGTCACACACACACAAACACTGCCAAAGTTCACACACACACACACACAAACACTGCCAAAGTTCACACACACACGCACAAACACTGCCAAAGTTCACACACAGACTCTGCCAAATTTCACACACCCACACACAAATGCTGCCAAAGTTCTCACACCCAAACACACAAACACTGCCAAAGTTCACACACACACTCACAAACACTGCCAAAGTTCACACACATACACACACACACTCACAAACACTGCCAAAGTTCATACACACACTCACAAACACTGCCAAATTTCACACACACACACACAAACACTGCCAAAGTTCACACACACGCTCACAAACACTGCCAAAGTGCACACACACACACACTGCCAAAGTTCACACACACACACACAAACACTGCCAAAGTTCACACACACACAAGCACTGCCACAGTTCACACACACACTCTCACAAACACTGCCAAAGTTCACACACACACACTCACAAACACTGCCAAAGTTCACACACACACACACACACACACACACACACACACTGCCAAAGTTCACACACACGCACACAAACACTGCCAAAGTGCACACACACACACGCACTGCCGAAGTTCACACACACACACAAAGACTGCCAAAGTTCACAAGCACACACACACACACACAAAGACTGCCAAAGTTCACAAGCACACACACACACAAATACTGCCAAAGTTCACACACAATGCCAATGTTCACGCACACACAAACAGTGCCAAAGTTCACACACACAGACACACAGACACAAACACTGCCAAAGTTCATGCACACACACACTAACACTGCCAAAGTTCATACACACACAAACACTGCCAAATTTCTCACACACACACACAAACACTGCCAAAGTTCACACACACACACACACACAAACACTGCCAAAGTTCACACACACAAACAGACACACACAAACACTGGCAAAGTTCACACACACACACACACGCACACACACACACAAACAACGCCAAAGGTCACACACACACAAACACTGCCAAAGTTCACACACAAACACACACACACAAACACTGCCAAAGTTCACACACACACAAACACTGCCAAAGTTCACACACACACCCAACCACTGCCAATTTTTACACACACACACAAACACAAACACTGCCAAAGTTCACACACATACAAACACACACACTCAAACACTGCCAAAGTTCACAAATGCACACAAACACTGCCAATGTTCACACACACACACAAACACTGCCAAATTTCACACACACAAACACTGCCAAAGTTAACACACAGACAAACACTGCCAAAGTTCTCACACAGCCAAACACTGCCAAGGTTCTCACACACATACACACACAAAAACTGCCAAAGTTCACACACTCACAAGCACTGCCAAAGTTCACACACACACACACCCAAACACTGCAAAGGTTCACACAGACACACAAACACTGCCAAAGTTCACACAAACACTGCCAAATTTCACACACACATACTCAAACACACACACACACACACGCACAGCCAAAGTTCACACACACACACACAAACAGCCAAAGATCACACACACACACACAGCCAAGGTTCACACACAAATACATACACACAGCCAAAATTCACACACACACACAGCCAAAGTTCACACACACACACAGCCAAAGTTCACACACACACAGCCAAAGTTCACACACATACACACACAGACAAAGCAACACTGCCGATGTTGACACACACACACAGACAAAAAATGCCAATGTTCACACACACTAACAGACACACACACACAAACACCGCCAAAGTTCACACACACACACACACACAAACACTGCCAAAGTTCACACACACACAAACACTGCCAAAGTTCACACACACACACACACACACACACAAACACTGCTAAAATTCACACACACACACACAAACACTGCCAAATTTCACCCACACACACACACAAACACTGCCAAAGTTCACACACACACAAGCACTGCCACAGTTCACACACACACTCTCACAAACACTGCCAAAGTTCACACACACACACTCACAAACACTGCCAAAGTTCACACACACACACACACAAACACTGCCAAAGTTCACACACACGCACACAAACACTGCCAAAGTGCACACACACACACGCACTGCCGAAGTTCACACACACACACACAAAGACTGCCAAAGTTCACAAGCACACACACACACAAATACTGCCAAAGTTCACACACAATGCCAATGTTCACACACACACAAACAGTGCCAAAGTTCACACACACAGACACACAGACACAAACACTGCCAAAATTCATGCACACACACACTAACACTGCCAAAGTTCATACACACACAAACACTGCCAAATTTCTCACACACACACACAAACACTGCCAAAGTTCACACACACACACACACACACAAACACTGCCAAAGTTCACACACACAAACAGACACACACAAACACTGGCAAAGTTCACACACACACACACACACGCACACACACACAAACAACGCCAAAGGTCACACACACACAAACACTGCCAAAGTTCACACACACACACACACACACACACACACACAAACACTGCCAAAGTTCACACACACACACACAAACACCGCCTAAGTTGAAACACACATGCACACACACACAAACACTGCCAAAGTTCACACACACACACACACACAAACACTGCCAAAGTTCACACACACAAACAGACACACACACAAACACTGGCAAAGTTCACACACACACTCACACGCACACACACACAAACAACGCCAAAGGTCACACACACACAAACACTGCCAAAGTTCACACACACACACACACACACACACACACACAAACACTGCCAAAGTTGAAACACACATGCACACACACACAAACACTGACAAAGTTCACACACACACGCACAAACACTGCCAACGTTCACACACAGACACTGCCAAATTTCACACACCCACACACAAATGCTGCCAAAGTTCTCGCACACACACACAAACACTGCCAGAGTTCACACACACACACACACAGACACAAACAATGCCAAATTTCACACACACACACACAAACACTGCCAAAGTTCACACACACACACGCACACACAAACACTGCCAGAGTTCATACACACACACACACACAGACACAAACAATGCCAAATTTCACACACACACACACAAACACTGCCAAAGTTCACACACACACACGCACACACAAACACTGCCAAGGTTCACACACACACGCACACAAACACTGCTAAGTTTCACACACACACACACACACACACAAACACTGCCAAAGTTCTCACACACACACACACACACAAACACTGCCAAAGTTCACACACACACAAAAATACCGCCAAAGTTCACTGACACAAACAAACACTGCCAATGTTCGCACACACACAAACACATACACTGCCAAAATTCACACACACACACCCGTACAAACACTGCCAAAGTTCACACACACACACACACACAAACACTGCCAAAGTTCACCCACACACACACAAACACTGCCAAAGTTCACACACGCACACACATGCAAACACTGTGAAAGTTCAGACACACACACGCTGCCAAAGTACACACACACACACACAAACACTGCTAAAATTCACACACAAACACACACAAACACTGCCAAAGTTCACCCACACACACACACAAACACTTCCAAAGTTCACACACACACACACACACACGCTCAAACACTGCTACATTTCAAACACACGCAAACACACAAATACTGCCAAAGTTCACACCCACACACACCCAAACACACAAACACTGCCAAAGTTCACACACACACACGCACACACAAACACTGCCAAAGTTCACACATACACACACACACAGACACACACACAACCACTGCCAAAGCTCACACACACACACAAACACGTCCAAAGTTCACACACATACACCCACACAAACACTGCGAAAGTTCACACACAGACACACACACACAAACACACACACACACAAACACTGCCAACTTTCACACACACACACACACACACAAACACAGCCAAAGTTCACACACACACACAATCACTGCCAAAGTTCACACACACACAAACACACAAACACTGCCAAAGTTCACACACACACTCACAAACACTGCCAAAGTTCACACACATACACACACACACACTCACAAACACTGCCAAAGTTCACACACACACTCACAAACACTGCCAAAGTTCACACACACACACACAAACACTGCCAAAGTTCACACACACGCACTCACAAACACTGCCAAAGTTCACACACACACACACAAACACTGCCAAAGTTCACACACACACAAGCACTGCCACAGTTCACACACACACTCTCACAAACACTGCCAAAGTTCACACACACACACACAAACACCGCCTAAGTTGAAACACACATGCACACACACACAAACACTGACAAAGTTCACACACACACGCACAAACACTGCCAACGTACACACACAAACACTGCCAAATTTCACACACCCACACACAAATGCTGCCAAAGTTCTCGCACACACACACAAACACTGCCAGAGTTCACACACACACACACACAGACACAAACAATGCCAAATTTCACACACACACACACAAACACTGCCAAAGTTCACACACACACACGCACACACAAACACTGCCAGAGTTCACACACACACACACACACAGACACAAACAATGCCAAATTTCACACACACACACACAAACACTGCCAAAGTTCACACACACACACGCACACACAAACACTGCCAAGGTTCACACACACACGCACACAAACACTGCTAAGTTTCACACACACACACACACACACACAAACACTGCCAAAGTTCACACACACACACACACACACACAAACACTGCCAAAGTTCACACACACACAAACACTGCCAAAGTTCACTGACACAAACAAACACTGCCAATGTTCGCACACACACAAACACATACACTGCCAAAATTCACACACACACACACCCGTACAAACACTGCCAAAGTTCACACACACACACACACAAACACTGCCAAAGTTCACCCACACAAACACAAACACTGCCAAAGTTCACACACGCACACACATGCAAACACTGTGAAAGTTCAGACACACACACGCTGCCAAAGTACACACACACACAAACACTGCTAAAATTCACACACAAACACACACAAACACTGCCAAAGTTCACCCACACACACACACAAACACTTCCAAAGTTCACACACACACACACACACGCTCAAACACTGCTAAATTTCAAACACACGCAAACACACAAATACTGCCAAAGTTCACACCCACACACACCCAAACACACAAACACTGCCAAAGTTCACACACACACACGCACACACAAACACTGCCAAAGTTCACACATACACACACACACAGACACACACACAACCACTGCCAAAGCTCACACACACACACAAACACGTCCAAAGTTCACACACATACACCCACACAAACACTGCGAAAGTTCACACACAGACACACACACACAAACACACACACACACAAACACTGCCAACTTTCACACACACACACACACACAAACACAGCCAAAGTTCACACACACACACAATCACTGCCAAAGTTCACACACACACAAACACACAAACACTGCCAAAGTTCACACACACACTCACAAACACTGCCAAAGTTCACACACATACACACACACACTCACAAACACTGCCAAAGTTCACACACACACTCACAAACACTGCCAAAGTTCACACACACACACACAAACACTGCCAAAGTTCACACACACGCACTCACAAACACTGCCAAAGTTCACACACACACACACAAACACTGCCAAAGTTCACACACACACAAGCACTGCCACAGTTCACACACACACTCTCACAAACACTGCCAAAGTTCACACACACACACACTCACAAACACTGCCAAAGTTCACACACACACACACAAACACTGCCAAAGTTCACACACACGCACACAAACACTGCCAAAGTGCACACACACACACGCACTGCCGAAGTTCACACACACACACACAAAGACTGCCAAAGTTCACAAGCACACACACACACAAATACTGCCAAAGTTCACACACAATGCCAATGTTCACACACACACAAACAGTGCCAAAGTTCACACACACAGACACACAGACACAAACACTGCCAAAATTCATGCACACACACACTAACACTGCCAAAGTTCATACACACACAAACACTGCCAAATTTCTCACACACACACACAAACACTGCCAAAGTTCACACACACACACACACACACAAACACTGCCAAAGTTCACACACACAAACAGACACACACAAACACTGGCAAAGTTCACACACACACACACACACGCACACACACACAAACAACGCCAAAGGTCACACACACACAAACACTGCCAAAGTTCACACACACACACACACACACACACACACACAAACACTGCCAAAGTTCACACACACACACACAAACACCGCCTAAGTTGAAACACACATGCACACACACACAAACACTGCCAAAGTTCACACACACACACACACACAAACACTGCCAAAGTTCACACACACAAACAGACACACAAAATCACTGGCAAAGTTCACACACACAAACAGACACACAAAATCACTGGCAAAGTTCACACACACACACACACACGCACACACACACAAACAACGCCAAAGGTCACACACACACAAACACTGCCAAAGTTCACACACACACACACACACACACACACACAAACACTGCCAAAGTTCACACACACACACACAAACACCGCCTAAGTTGAAACACACATGCACACACACACAAACACTGACAAAGTTCACACACACACACACAAACACCGCCTAAGTTGAAACACACATGCACACACACACAAACACTGCCAAAGTTCACACACACACACACACACACAAACACTGCCAAAGTTCACACACACAAACAGACACACACAAACACTGGCAAAGTTCACACACACACACACACGAACACACACACAAACAACGCCAAAGGTCACACACACACAAACACTGCCAAAGTTCACACACACACACACACACACACACACACACACACAAACACTGCCAAAGTTCACACACACACACACAAACACCGCCTAAGTTGAAACACACATGCACACACACACAAACACTGACAAAGTTCACACACACACACACAAACACTGCCAAAGTTCACACACACACAAGCACTGCCACAGTTCACACACACACTCTCACAAACACTGCCAAAGTTCACACACACACACACAAACACCGCCTAAGTTGAAACACACATGCACACACACACAAACACTGACAAAGTTCACACACACACGCACAAACACTGCCAACGTACACACACAAACACTGCCAAATTTCACACACCCACACACAAATGCTGCCAAAGTTCTCGCACACACACACAAACACTGCCAGAGTTCACACACACACACACACAGACACAAACAATGCCAAATTTCACACACACACACACAAACACTGCCAAAGTTCACACACACACACGCACACACAAACACTGCCAGAGTTCACACACACACACACACACACAGACACAAACAATGCCAAATTTCACACACACACACACAAACACTGCCAAAGTTCACACACACACACGCACACACAAACACTGCCAAGGTTCACACACACACGCACACAAACACTGCTAAGTTTCACACACACACACACACACACAAACACTGCCAAAGTTCACACACACACACACACACACACAAACACTGCCAAAGTTCACACACACACAAACACTGCCAAAGTTCACTGACACAAACAAACACTGCCAATGTTCGCACACACACAAACACATACACTGCCAAAATTCACACACACACACACCCGTACAAACACTGCCAAAGTTCACACACACACACACACAAACACTGCCAAAGTTCACCCACACACACACAAACACTGCCAAAGTTCACACACGCACACACATGCAAACACTGTGAAAGTTCAGACACACACACGCTGCCAAAGTACACACACACACACACAAACACTGCTAAAATTCACACACAAACACACACAAACACTGCCAAAGTTCACCCACACACACACACAAACACTTCCAAAGTTCACACACACACACACACACGCTCAAACACTGCTAAATTTCAAACACACGCAAACACACAAATACTGCCAAAGTTCACACCCACACACACCCAAACACACAAACACTGCCAAAGTTCACACACACACACGCACACACAAACACTGCCAAAGTTCACACATACACACACACACAGACACACACACAACCACTGCCAAAGCTCACACACACACACAAACACGTCCAAAGTTCACACACATACACCCACACAAACACTGCGAAAGTTCACACACAGACACACACACACAAACACACACACACACAAACACTGCCAACTTTCACACACACACACACACACACAAACACAGCCAAAGTTCACACACACACACAATCACTGCCAAAGTTCACACACACACAAACACACAAACACTGCCAAAGTTCACACACACACTCACAAACACTGCCAAAGTTCACACACATACACACACACACTCACAAACACTGCCAAAGTTCACACACACACTCACAAACACTGCCAAAGTTCACACACACACACACAAACACTGCCAAAGTTCACACACACGCACTCACAAACACTGCCAAAGTTCACACACACACACACAAACACTGCCAAAGTTCACACACACACAAGCACTGCCACAGTTCACACACACACTCTCACAAACACTGCCAAAGTTCACACACACACACACTCACAAACACTGCCAAAGTTCACACACACACACACAAACACTGCCAAAGTTCACACACACGCACACAAACACTGCCAAAGTGCACACACACACACGCACTGCCGAAGTTCACACACACACACACAAAGACTGCCAAAGTTCACAAGCACACACACACACAAATACTGCCAAAGTTCACACACAATGCCAATGTTCACACACACACAAACAGTGCCAAAGTTCACACACACAGACACACAGACACAAACACTGCCAAAATTCATGCACACACACACTAACACTGCCAAAGTTCATACACACACAAACACTGCCAAATTTCTCACACACACACACAAACACTGCCAAAGTTCACACACACACACACACACACACAAACACTGCCAAAGTTCACACACACAAACAGACACACACAAACACTGGCAAAGTTCACACACACACACACACACGCACACACACACAAACAACGCCAAAGGTCACACACACACAAACACTGCCAAAGTTCACACACACACACACACACACACACACACACAAACACTGCCAAAGTTCACACACACACACACAAACACCGCCTAAGTTGAAACACACATGCACACACACACAAACACTGCCAAAGTTCACACACACACACACACACAAACACTGCCAAAGTTCACACACACAAACAGACACACAAAATCACTGGCAAAGTTCACACACACAAACAGACACACAAAATCACTGGCAAAGTTCACACACACACACACACGCACACACACACAAACAACGCCAAAGGTCACACACACACAAACACTGCCAAAGTTCACACACACACACACACACACACACACACAAACACTGCCAAAGTTCACACACACACACACAAACACCGCCTAAGTTGAAACACACATGCACACACACACAAACACTGACAAAGTTCACACACACACACACAAACACCGCCTAAGTTGAAACACACATGCACACACACACAAACACTGCCAAAGTTCACACACACACACACACACACAAACACTGCCAAAGTTCACACACACAAACAGACACACACAAACACTGGCAAAGTTCACACACACACACACACGAACACACACACAAACAACGCCAAAGGTCACACACACACAAACACTGCCAAAGTTCACACACACACACACACACACACACACACACACACACACACACAAACACTGCCAAAGTTCACACACACACACACAAACACCGCCTAAGTTGAAACACACATGCACACACACACAAACACTGACAAAGTTCACACACACACGCACAAACACTGCCAACGTTCACACACAAACACTGCCAAATTTCACACACCCACACACAAATGCTGCCAAAGTTCTCGCACACACACACAAACACTGCCAGAGTTCACACACACACACACACAGACACAAACAATGCCAAATTTCACACACACACACACAAACACTGCCAAAGTTCACACACACACACGCACACACAAACACTGCCAGAGTTCACACACACACACACACACAGACACAAACAATGCCAAATTTCACACACACACACACACAAACACTGCCAAAGTTCACACACACACACGCACACACAAACACTGCCAAGGTTCACACACACACACACACAAACACTGCTAAGTTTCACACACACACACACACACACAAACACTGCCAAAGTTCACACACACACACACACACACACAAACACTGCCAAAGTTCACACACACACAAACACTGCCAAAGTACACTGACACAAACAAACACTGCCAATGTTCGCACACACACAAACACATACACTGCCAAAATTCACACACACACACCCGTACAAACACTGCCAAAGTTCACACACACACACACACAAACACTGCCAAAGTTCACACACACACACACAAACACTGCCAAAGTTCACACACACACACAACCACTGCCAATTTTCACACACACACACAAACACAAACACTGCCAAAGTTCACACATATACACACACACACAAACCAACACTGCCGATGTTGACACACACAGAAAAACAATGCCAAAGTTCACACACACACACAGCCAAATTTCACACACACACACAGCCAAAGTTCACACACACACACACACACACACACACGCACAGCCAAAGTTCACACACACACACACACAAACAGCCAAAGATCACACACACACACGCAGCCAAGGTTCACACACAAATACATACACACAGCCAAAATTCACACACACACACAGCCAAAGTTCACACACACACAGCCAAAGTTCACACACATACACACACAGACAAAGCAACACTGCCGATGTTGACACACACACACAGACAAAAAATGCCAAAGTTCACACACACAAACAGACACACACACACAATCACTGCCAAAGTTCACACACACAAACACCGCCAAAGTTCACACACACACACACACAAACACTGCCAAAGTTCACACACACACATACACACACACAAACACTGCCAAAGTTCACACACACACAAACACTGCCAAAGTTCTCACACACACACACACACAAAAACACTGCCAAAGTTCACACTCACACACACACAAACACTGCCAAAGTTCACACACACACATACACACACACAAACACTGCCAAAGTTCACACACACACAAACACTGCCAAAGTTCTCACACACACACACACACAAACACTGCCAAAGTTCACACACACACACAAACACTGCCAAATTTCACACACACACACACACACACAAACACTGCCAAAGTTCACACACACACACACAATCACTGCCAAAGTTCAAACACACACACAAACACTGAAGCACTGCCAAAGTTCACACACACATACTGCCAAAGTTTGCGCACAAACACAGACACACACACACTGCCAAAGTTCACACACACACACACACACACACACTGCCAAAGTACACACACACACACAGCTAACATGCACACACACACACACACTAACACTGCCAAAGTTCACACAGACACACACACACACACACCCACACAAACACTGCCAAAGATCACACACACACACAGACACGCACACACACACTCAAACGCTGCCAACGTTCACACACACACAAACACAGCCAAAGTTCACACACACACACACACACACACACACAAACACTGCCAAAGTTCACACACACACTCACAAACACTGCCAAAGTTCACACACACACACACACAAACACTGCAAAGGTTCACACAGACACACAAACACTGCCAAAGTTCACACAAACACTGCCAAATTTCACACACACATACTCAGACACACACTGCCAAAGTTCACACACACACACTCACAAATACACACTGCCAAAGTTCACACACATACACACACACACAAACCAACACTGCCGATGTTGACACACACAGAAAAACAATGCCAAAGTTCACACACACACACAGCCAAATTTCACACACACACACAGCCAAAGTTCACACACACACACACACACGCACAGCCAAAGTTCACACACACACACACAAACAGCCAAAGATCACACACACACACACGCAGCCAAGGTTCACACACAAATACATACACACAGCCAAAATTCACACACAGACACAGCCAAAGTTCACACACACACAGCCAAAGTTCACACACATACACACACAGAGAAAGCAACACTGCCGATGTTGACACACACACACAGACAAAAAATGCCAAAGTTCACACACACAAACAGACACACACACACAAACACTGCCAAAGTTCACACACACAAACACCGCCAAAGTTCACACACACACACACACACAAACACTGCCAAAGTTCACACACACACACATAGACACACACAAACACTGCCAAAGTTCACACACACACAAACACTGCCAAAGTTCTCACAAAACACACGTACACAAAAACACTGCCAAATTTCACACTCACACACACACACACAAACACTGCCAAAGTTCACACACACACACAAACACTGCCAAGTTTCATACACACACACACACACACACACACACAATCACTGCCAAAGTTCAAACACACACACAAACACTGAAACACTGCCAAAGTTCACACACACATACTGCCAAAGTTTGCGCACAAACACAGACACACACACACTGCCAAAGTTCACACACACACACACACACACACACTGCCAAAGTACACACACAGACACACAGCTAACGTGCACACACACACACACACACACACATGCACTAACACTGCCAAAGTTCACACAGACACACACACACACACACCCACACAAACACTGCCAAAGATCACACACACACACACAGACACACACACACACACTCAAACACTGCCAACTTTCACCCACACACACACAAACACAGCCAAACTTCACACACATACACACACTCACAAACACTGCCAAAGTTCACACACATACACATACACAAGCACTGCCAAAGTTCACACACACACACAAACACTGCCAAAGTTCACACACACACTCACAAAAACTGCCAAAGTTCACACCCACACACACACACACACTGCCAAAGTTCTCACACACGCACACAAACACTGCCAAAGTGCACACACACACACACACAAACACTGTCAAAGCTCACACACACACAAACACTGCCAAAGTTCACACACACACAGAAACATACACACAAACACTGCCAATATTTACACACACAAACACTGCCAATGTTCACACACACAGACGCAAACACTGCCAAGGTTCACACACAGACACACACAAACACTGCCAATGTTCACTCACACACACTCACAAACACTGCCAACGTTCACACACACACGAAAACTGCCTAAGTTCACACACACACACATACACACACTCAAACACTGCCAAAGTTCACACAAACACACACACAAACACACAGAAGCAGGGCCCAAGTTCTCACACACACACACACAAAAGCACTCCCACAGTTCTCACACACACACACAAACACACCCAAACACTGCCAAAGTTCACACAGACACACAAACACTGCCAAAGCTCACACGCACACACTGCCAAAGTACAAATACACACACACACACTGCCAAAGTGCACACACACACAAACACAGCCAAAGTTCACACACACACACACACTCACAAGCACTGCCAAAGTTCACACACACACAAACACTGCCAAAGTACACACACACACAAACACTGCCAAAGTTCACACACACACACAAACACTGCCAAAGTTCAGACACACACACAGACACACAAACACTACCAAAGTTCACACACACACACAGACTGCCAATGTTCACACACACACACAAAAACACTGCCAAAGTTCACACACACACACACACAAAAACTGCCAAAGTTCACACACACCCACACACACACACAAACACTGCCAAATGTCACACACACACACACACACACACCCAAACACTGCCAACTTTCACACACACACACACACAAACACTGCCAAAGTTCTCACACACACACACACACAAAAACATGCCAAAGTTCACACACACACACACACACAAACACTGCCAAAGTTCACACACACATACTGCCAAAGTTTGCGCACACACACAGACACACACACACTGCCAAATTCACACACACACACGCTGCCAAAGTTCGCACACACACACACACACACACACACACCCACACAAACACTGCCAAAGATCACACACACACACACTCAAATACTGCCAACATTCACACACACACACACAAACACAGCCAAAGTTCACACAAACACACACACACACACACACACAAACACTGCCAAAGATCACACACACACACACACACACTAAAACACAGCCAACATTCACACACACACACACAAACACAGCCAAAGTTCACACACACACACACACACTCACAAACACTGCCAAGGTTCACACACACACACACACACACAAGCACTGCCAAAGTTCACACACACACACAAACATTGCCAAAGTTCACACACACACACAAGCACTGCCAAAGTTCACACACACACAAACACTGCCAAAGTTCACACACACACTGAAACATACACACAAACACTGCCAATATTTACACACACAAACACTGCCAATGTTCACACACACAGACGCAAACACTGCCAAAGTTCACGCACAGACACACACAAACACTGCCAATGTTCACTCACACACACTCACAAACACTGCCAACGTTCACACACACACAAAAACTGCCTAAGTTCACACACACACACATACACACACTCAAACACTGCCAAAGTTCACACAAACACACACACAAACACACAGAAGCAGGGCCCAAGTTCTCACACACACACACAAAAGCACTCCCACAGTTCTCACACACACACACAAACACACCCAAACACTGCCAAAGTTCACACAGACACACAAACACGGCCAAAGTTCACACGCACACACTGCCAAAGTACAAACACACACACACACACTGCCAAAGTGCACACACACACAAACACAGCCAAAGTTCACACACACACACACTCAAGCACTGCCAACATTCACACACACACACACAAACACAGCCAAAGTTCACACACACACACACACACACTCACAAACACTGCCAAATTTCACACACACACATACACACACACAAACACTGCCAAAGTTCACACACACACACACACACAAGCACTGCCAAAGATCACACACACACACAAACACTGCCAAAGTTCACACACACACTCACAAGCACTGCCAAAGTTCACACATACACTCACAAACACTGCCAAAGTTCACACACACACACACATACACTGCAAAAGTTCACACACATGCACACAAACACTGCCAAAGTGGACACACACACGCACTGCCAAAGTTCACACACACACACACACAAACACTGCCAACGTTCACACACAGACACACAAACACTGCCAACGTTCACACACACACAAACACTGCCAACGTTCACACACACACAAAAACATGCCAAAGTTCACACACACACACACACACACACACACACACAAACACTGCCAAAGTTCACACACACACACAAACACTGCCAAGTTTCACACAAACACACACACACACACACACACACAATCACTGCCAACGTTAAAACACACACACAAACACTGAAACACTGCCAAAGTTCACACACACATACTGCCAAAGTTTGCGCACACACACAGACACAGCTAACGTGCACACACACATACACACACACACAAATACACAAACACTGCCACAGTTCGCACACACACACACACACACACACACCCACACAAACACTGCCAAAGAACACACACACACACACACTCAAGCACTGCCAACATTCACACACACACACACAAACACAGCCAAAGTTCACACACACACACACACACTCACAAACACTGCCAAATTTCACACACACACATACACACACACAAACACTGCCAAAGTTCACACACACACACACAAGCACTGCCAAAGATCACACACACACACAAGCACTGCCAAAGTTCACACACACACTCACAAACACTGCCAAAGTTCACACACACACTCACAAACACTGCCAAAGTTCACACACACACACACATACACTGCCAAAGTTCACACACATGCACACAAACACTGCCAAAGTGGACACACACACACACTGCCAAAGTTCACACACACACACACACAAACACTGCCAACGTTCACACACACACACACAAACACTGCCAACGTTCACACACACACAAACACTGCCAACGTTCACACACACACAAACACTGCCAACGTTCACACACACACACACACACACACAAACACTGCCAAAGTTCACACACACACACAAACACTGCCAAGTTTCACACAAACACACATACACACACACACACACACACAATCACTGCCAACGTTAAAACACACACACAAACACTGAAACACTGCCACAGTTCGCACACACACACACACACACACACACACCGACACAAACACTGCCAAAGATCACACACTCAAGCACTGCCAACATTCACACACACACACACACAAACACAGCCAAAGTTCACACACACACACACACACACAGGAGCAGTGCCCAAGTTCTCACACACACACACAAAAGCACTGCCACAGTTCTCACACACACACACAAACACTGCCAAAGTTCACACACACACTCACAAACACTGCCAAAGTTCACACTAAACACTCACAAACACTGCCAAAGTTCACACACATACACACACACACTCACAAACATTGCCAAAGTTCACACACACACACAATCACTGCCAAAGTTCACACACATGCACACAAACACTGCCAAAGTGCACACACACACACACACACTGCCAAAGTTCACACACACACACACAAACACTGCCAAAGTTCTCACACACACAAGCACTGCCACAGTTCATACAGTCACAAAAACTGCCAAAGTTCACACACACACTTAGAAACACTGCCAAAGTTCACACACACACACAAACACTTCCAAAGTTCACACCCACACACACAAACACTGCCAAAGTTCACAAACACACACGCACACACAAACACTGCCAAAGTTCACACACACACACAGGCACAACCACTCCCAAAGCTCACACACACACACACACACAAACACTGCCAAAGTTCACACACACAGACACACACACACACAAGCACTGCCACAGTTCATACAGTCACAAAAACTGCCAAAGTTCACACACACACACAAACACAGCCAAAGTTCACACACACACACAAGCACTGCCAAAGTTCACACACACACTCACAAACACTGCCAAAGTTCACACACACACACACACACAAACACTGCCAAAGTTCACACACACACACACACACAAGCACTGCCAAAGATCACACACACACACAAGCACTGCCAAAGTTCACACACACACTCACAAACACTGCCAAAGTTCACACACACACTCACAAACACTGCCAAAGTTCACACACACACACACATACACTGCCAAAGTTCACACACATGCACACAAACACTGCCAAAGTGGACACACACACACACTGCCAAAGTTCACACACACACACACACAAACACTGCCAACGTTCACACACACACACACAAACACTGCCAACGTTCACACACACACAAACACTGCCAACGTTCACACACACACAAACACTGCCAACGTTCACACACACACACACATACACACACAAACACTGCCAAAGTTCACACACACACACAAACACTGCCAAGTTTCACACAAACACACATACACACACACACACACACACAATCACTGCCAACGTTAAAACACACACACAAACACTGAAACACTGCCACAGTTCGCACACACACACACACACACACACACCCACACAAACACTGCCAAAGATCACACACACACACACTCAAGCACTGCCAACATTCACACACACACACACACAAACACAGCCAAAGTTCACACACACACACACACACACAGGAGCAGTGCCCAAGTTCTCACACACACACACAAAAGCACTGCCACAGTTCTCACACACACACACAAACACTGCCAAAGTTCACACACACACTCACAAACACTGCCAAAGTTCACACTAAACACTCACAAACACTGCCAAAGTTCACACACATACACACACACACTCACAAACATTGCCAAAGTTCACACACACACACAATCACTGCCAAAGTTCACACACATGCACACAAACACTGCCAAAGTGCACACACACACACACACACACACTGCCAAAGTTCACACACACACACACAAACACTGCCAAAGTTCTCACACACACAAGCACTGCCACAGTTCATACAGTCACAAAAACTGCCAAAGTTCACACACACACTTAGAAACACTGCCAAAGTTCACACACACACACAAACACTTCCAAAGTTCACACCCACACACACAAACACTGCCAAAGTTCACAAACACACACGCACACACAAACACTGCCAAAGTTCACACACACACACAGGCACAACCACTCCCAAAGCTCACACACACACACACACACAAACACTGCCAAAGTTCACACACACAGACACACACACACACAAGCACTGCCACAGTTCATACAGTCACAAAAACTGCCAAAGTTCACACACACACACAAACACAGCCAAAGTTCACACACACACACAAGCACTGCCAAAGTTCACACACACACTCACAAACACTGCCAAAGTTCACACACACACACCCACACAAACACTGCCAAAGATCACAGACACACACACACTCAAACACTGCCAACGTTCACACACACACAAACACAGCCAAAGTTCAACCACACACACACACTCACAAACACTGCCATAGTTCACACACACACAAAAATTGCCAAAGTGCACACATACACAAACACTGCCAATTTGCAAACACACACACTGCCAAAATTCACACACACACACACACACAAATACAGCCAAAGTTCACATACACACACAAGCACTGCCAAAGTTCACACACACACACAAACACTGCCAAAGTTCACACACATGCACACAAACACTGCCAAAGTGCACACACACACACAGCCAAAGTTCACACACACACTCACAAACACTGCCAAAGTTCACACACATACACACACATACTCACAAACACTGCCAAAGTTCACACACACACTCACAAACATTGCCAAAGTTCACACACACACACAATCACTGCCAAAGTTCACACACATGCACACAAACACTGCCAAAGTGCACACACACACACACACACAGCCAAAGTTCACACACACACACACAAACACTGCCAAAGTTCTCACACACAAAAGCACTGCCACAGTTCACACACTCACAAACACTGCCAAAGTTGACACACACACTTAGAAACACTGCCAAAGTTCACACACACACACACAAACACTGCCAAAGTTCACACCCACACACACAAACACTGCCAAAGTTCACACACACACACGCACACACAAACACTGCCAAAGTTCACACACACACACACACACACACAGACACACGCACAACCACTGCCAAAGTTCACACACACAGACACAGACACACACACACACACACAAACACTGCGAAATTTCACACACACACACACAAACACAGCCAAAGTTCACACACACACACAAGCACTGCCAAAGTTCACACACACACACAAACACTGCCAAAGTTCACACACACACTCACAAACACCGCCAAAGTTCACACACATACACACACACACTCGCAAACAATGCCGAAGTTCACACACACACCCACACAAACACTGCCAAAGTTCACACACACAGACACACACTCAAACACTGCCAACATTCACACACACACACACAAACACAGCCAAAGTTCACACACACACACACACTCACAAACACTGCCAAAGTTCACACACACACTCACAAACACTGCTAACATTCACACACACACACACAAACACAGCCAAAGTTCACACACACACACACACACACTCACAAACACTGCCAAATTTCACACACACACATACACACACACAAACACTGCCAAAGTTCACACACACACACACAAGCACTGCCAAAGATCACACACACACACAAGCACTGCCAAAGTTCACACACACACTCACAAACACTGCCAAAGTTCACACACACACTCACAAACACTGCCAAAGTTCACACACACACACACAAACACTGCCAAATTTCACACACACACATACACACACACAAACACTGCCAAAGTTCACACACACACACACACACAAGCACTGCCAAAGATCACACACACACACAAGCACTGCCAAAGTTCACACACACACTCACAAACACTGCCAAAGTTCACACACACACTCACAAACACTGCCAAAGTTCACACACACACACACATACACTGCCAAAGTTCACACACATGCACACAAACACTGCCAAAGTGGACACACACACACACTGCCAAAGTTCACACACACACACACACAAACACTGCCAACGTTCACACACACACAAACACTGCCAACGTTCACACACACACAAACACTGCCAACGTTCACACACACACAGAAACACACACACAAACACTGCCAATATTCACACACACAAACACTACCAATGTTCACACACACAGACACAAACACTGCCAAAGTTCACACACAGACACACACAAACACTACCAATGTTCACTCACACACACTCACAAACACTGCCAACGTTCACACACACACACACAAACACTGCCAAAGTTCACACACACACATATACACACACAAACACTGCCAAAGTTCACACACACACACACAAACACAGCCAAATTTCACACACACACACACAAACACACACAAACACTGTCAAAGTTCACACACACACACACACACACACACACATACACACAGAAGCAGTGCCCAAGTTCTCACACACACAAACAAAAGCACTGCCACAGTTCTCACACACACACACAAACACACACAAACACTGCCAAAGTTCACACAGACACACAAACACTGCCAAAGTTCACACACACACACACTGCCAAAGTACACACACACATACACACACACACACACTGCCAAAGTACACACCCACACAAACACTGCCAAAGTTCACACACACACAAACAGTGCCCAAGTTCACACACACACATACACACACACAAACACTGCCAAAGTTCACACAAACACAGCCAAATTTCACACACACACACACACAAACACACATAAACACTGTCAAAGTTCACACACACACACACACTGCTAACATTCACACACACACATACACACAGAAGCAGTGCCCAAGTTCTCACACACACACACAAAAGCACTGCCACAGTTCTCACACACACACACAAACACTGCCAAAGTTCACACACACACTCACAAACACTGCCAAAGTTCACACACACACTCACAAACACTGCCAAAGTTCACACACATACACACACACACTCACAAACATTGCCAAAGTTCACACACACACACACAATCACTGCCAAAGTTCACACACATGCACACAAACACTGCCAAAGTGCACACACACACACACACACTGCCAAAGTTCACACACACACACACAAACACTGCCAAAGTTCTCACACACACAAGCACTGCCACAGTTCATACAGTCACAAAAACTGCCAAAGTTCACACACACACTTAGAAACACTGCCAAAGTTCACACACACACACAAACACTTCCAAAGATCACACCCACACACACAAACACTGCCAAAGTTCACAAACACACACGCACACACAAACACTGCCAAAGTTCACACACACACACACGCACAACCACTCCCAAAGCTCACACACACACACACACAAACACTGCCAAAGTTCAC
>NC_054471.1:99665413-99667913 GCF_017639515.1 Carcharodon carcharias
ACACACACTCACAAACACTGCCAAAGTTCACACACACACAGCCAAATTTCACACACACACACACAAACACACACAAACACTGTCAAAGTTCACACACACAGACACACACGGCTAACGTTCACACACACACATACACACAGAAGCAGTGCCCAAGTTCTCACACACACACACAAAAGCACTGCCACAGTTCTCACACACACACACAAACACTGCCAAAGTTCACACAGACACACAAAAACTGCCAATGTTCACACACACACACTGCCAAAGTACACACACACACACACACACACACACACACACACACACACACACACAGCCAAAGTTCACACACACACAAACAGTGCACAGTTTCACACACACACTCAAACACTGCCAACATTCACACACACACAAACACAGCCAAAGTTCACACACACACACGCACACTCACAAACACTGCCAAAGTTCACACACGCACACACACACAGACACACACACAACCACTGCCAAAGCTCACACACACACACAAACACTGCCAAAGTTCACACACACACACCCACACAAACACTGCCAAAGTTCACACACACAGACACACACACACACACACACACACACTCAAACACTGCCAACTTTCACACACACACACTCACACAGACAAACACAGCCAAAGTTCACACACACACACAAACACTGCCAAAGTTCAAACACACACTCACAAACAGTGCCAAAGTTCACACACATACACACACACACACACAAACACTGCCAAAGTTCACACACACACACACACACACACACAAACACTGCCAAATGTCACACACACACACACACACACCCAAACACTGCCAACTTTCACAGACACACACACACACAAACACATCCAAAGTTCACACATACACACACACACACACTCACAAACACTGCCAACGTTCACACACACAAACACTGCCAATGTTCACACACACATACACACAAACACAGCCAAAGTTCACACACACACACACACACAAACACTGCCAAAGTGCACACACACACACAGACACTGCCAAAGTTCACACACACACACAAACACTGCCAAAGTTCACACACACACACAAACACTGCCAAAGTTCACACACACACAGAAACACTGCCAAAGTTCACACACACAAACAGACACACAAACACTGCCAAAGTTCACACACACACACAGACTGCCAATGTTCACACACACACACACAAACACTGCCAAAGTTCACACACACACACACACAAAAACTGCCAAAGTTCACACACACCCACACACACACACAAACACTGCCAAATGTCACACACACACACACACACCCCCAAACACTGCCAACTTTCACACACACAAACAATGCCAAAGTTCTCACACACACACACACACAAAAACACTGCCAAAGTTCACACACACACAAACACTGCCAAAGTTCACACACACACGCAAACACTGCCAAGTTTCACACACACACACACACACACAATCACTGCCAAAGTTCAAATACAGACACAAACACTGAAGGACTGCCAAAGTTCACACACACATTCTGCCAAAGTTTGTGCACACACACAGACACACACACTACCAAAGTTCACACACACACACACACAGCGAACGTGCACACACACACACACACACACAAACACTGCCCAAGTTCACACACACACACACACACACACACACACACACAGCCAAAGTTCAGACACACACACACACAGCCAAAGTTCACACACACACACAGCCAAAGTTCACACACACACAGCCAAAGTTCACACACACACACACACACACAAACACACACAGCCACACACACACACAGCCAAAGTTCACACACACACACACACACAGCCAAAGTTCACACACACACACACAGCCAAAGTTCACATCCACACACACACACACACCACCAAAGTTCACACACACACACAGCCAAAGTCCACACACCCACACACACACACTCACACAAACATTGCCAAAATTCGCACACACACACAAACACTGCCAAAGTTCACACACACGCATAAACTGCCAAAGTTCGCACACACAGACACATACACTGCCAATGTTCGCACACACACAAATACACACACACACAGCCAAAGTTCACACACACACACACTTTCACACACACACACAGCCAAAGTTCACACACACACACACGTTCACACACACACACAGCCCAGGTTCTCACAGACACACACACACACACACACACACACTCAGCCAATGTTCACACACACACACAGCCAAAGTTCACACACACACAGACACACACAGCCAAGGTTCACACACACACACACACACACACACACAAACACACACACAGCCAAGGTTCACACACACACACACACACACACACACAGTCAAATTTCACACACACACACACACATAGCCAAAGTTCACACACACACGCACCGCCAAAGTTCACACACACTCACACACACACATACAAACACTGTCAAAGTTTACACACACACACACACTCTCACATACACACACACACCCAAACACTGC
>NC_054471.1:99672913-99685585 GCF_017639515.1 Carcharodon carcharias
TCGCGCTCAGACACACACATACACTGCCAAAGTTCACACACACACACAGCCAAAGTTCACACACACACAAACGCACACACACACACACACACACACAGCCAAAGTTCACACACACACACACACACACACAGCCAAGGTTCACACACACACACACACCGCCAAAGTTCACACACACACACACACAGCCAAAGTTCACACACACACAGCCAAAGTTCACACACACACACACACACACAGCCAAAGTTCACACACACACACACACACACAGCCAAAGTTCACACACACACACACCGCCAAAGTTCACACACACACACACACACACACACACACACAGCCAAAGTTCACACACACACAGCCAAAGTTCACACACACTCACAAACACTGCCAAGGTTCACACACACACTCACAAACACTGCCAAAGTTCACACGCACACACACAAACACTGCCAAAGTTCACACCCACACCCACAAACACTGGCAAAGTTCACACACACACACGCACACACAAACACTGCCAAAGTTCACACACACACACACACACACACATACACAGACACACACACAACCACTGCCAAAGCTCACACACATGCACACACACAAACACTGCCAAAGTTCACACACACACACCCACACAAACACTGCCAAAGTTCACACACACAGACACAGACACACACACACACACAAACACTGTGAAATTTCACACACACACACACACACAAACACAGCCAAAGTTCGGACTCACACACACACACATACACTGCCAAAGTTCACACACACTCACACACACACATACAAACACTGCCAAAGTTTACACACACACACACTCTCACATACACACACACACCCAAACACTGCCAAATTCTCACACACACACACACACAGCCAAAGTTCACACACACACTCACACATACACAGTCAAATTTCACACACACACACACAGCCAAAGTTCACACACACACACACACACACAGCCAAAGTTCACACACACACACAGCCAAAGTTCACACACACACACACACACACACACAGCCAAAGTTCACACACACACACACACACAGCCAAAGTTCACACCCACACACACACACACAGCCAAAGTTCACACCCACACACACACACGCACACACAGCCAAAGTTCACACACACACACACACACACACTCACCCAAAGTTCACACACACACACACAGCCAAAGATCACACACACACACTCTCACACACGCACACACAGCCAAAGTTCACACACACACACTCACACACACACACACAGCCAAAGTTCGCACACACACAGCCAAAGTTCACACATGCACACACACACAAACATTGCCAAAGTTCGCACACAAACACACACACACAAACACTGCCAAAGTTCACACACACACACACTCTCACATACACACACACACCCAAACACTGCCAAATTCTCACACACACACACACACACAGCCAAAGTTCACACACACAGCCAAAGTTCACACACACACTCACACACACACAGTCAAATTTCACACACACACACACAGCCAAAGTTCACACACACACACACACAGCCAAAGTTCACACACACACACACAGCCAAAGTTCACACACACACACACACACAGCCAAAGTTCACACCCACACACACACACGCACACACAGCCAAAGTTCACACACACACACACACACACACACTCACCCAAAGTTCACACACACACACACAGCCAAAGTTCACACACACACTCACACACACACAGTCAAATTTCACACACACACACTCACACACATACACACAGCCAAAGTTCACACACACACAGCCAAAGTTCACACACACACACTCACACACATACACACAGCCAAAGTTCACACACACACAGCCAAAGTTCACACATGCACACACACACAAACACTGCCAAAGTTCACACACACACACACACACAAACACTGCCAAAGTTCGGACTCACACACACACACATACACTGCCAAAGTTCACACACACTCACACACACACATACAAACACTGTCAAAGTTTACACACACACACACTCTCACATACACACACACACCCAAACACTGCCAAATTCTCACACACACACACACACACAGCCAAAGTTCACACACACACACACACAGCCAAAGTTCACACACACTCTCACACACACACAGTCAAATTTCACACACACACACAGCCAAAGTACACACACACACAGCCAAAGTTCACACACACACACACACAGCCAAAGTCCACACACACACACGCACACACACGCACACAGCCAAAGTTCACACACACACACACAGCCAAAGTTCACACCCACACACACACACACACAGCCAAAGTTCACACCCACACACACACACAGCCAAAGTTCACACACACACACACACACTCACCCAAAGTTCACACACTCACACACTGCCAAAGTTCACACACACACTCACACACACACACACACAGCCTAAGTTCACACACAAACACTCACACACACACAGCCAAAGTTCACACACACACAGCCAAAGTTCACACATGCACACACACACAAACATTGCCAAAGTTCGCACACAAACACACACACACAAACACTGCCAAAGTTCGGACTCACACACACACACATACACTGCCAAAGTTCGCGCACACACACACACATACACTGCCAAAGTTCACACACACAGCCAAAGTTCGGACTCACACACAAACACACACACACACAGCCAAAGTTCACACACACACAAACGCACACACACACACACACAGCCAAAGTTCACACACACACACACACACACACAGCCAAAGTTCACACACACACACACACACACACACACAGCCAAAGTTCACACACACACACACCGCCAAAGTTCACACACACACACACACACACACAGCCAAAGTTCAGATACACACACACACACAGCCAAAGTTCACACACACACAAACAGACAAATTTCACACACACACACACACACACACAGCCAAATTTCACACACACTCACACACACACATACAAACACTGTCAAAGTTTACACACACACACACACTCTCACATACACACACACACCCAAACACTGCCAAATTCTCACACACACACACACACACAGCCAAAGTTCACACACACACACACACACAGCCAAAGTTCACACACACACTCACACACACACAGTCAAATTTCACACACACACACAGCCAAAGTTCACACACACACACAGCCAAAGTTCACACACACACACACAGCCAAAGTTCACACACACACACACACACACACACACAGCCACACACACACACACACAGCCAAAGTTCACACACACACACAGCCAAAGTTCACACACACACACCACCAAATTTCACACACACACACACACACACAGTCAAAGTTCACACACACACACAGACACACACAGCGAATGTTCACACACACACAGACACACAGCCAAAGTTCACACACACACACACACACACAGCCAAAGTTCACACACACACACACACACAGCCAAAGTTCACAGACACACACACACAGCCAAAGTTCACACCCACACACACACACACACAGCCAAAGTTCACACCCACACACACACACAGCCAAAGTTCACACACACACACACACACTCACCCAAAGTTCACACACTCACACACTGCCAAAGTTCACACACACACACTCACACACACACACACACAGCCAAAGTTCACACACAAACACTCACACACACACAGCCAAAGTTCACACACACACAGCCAAAGTTCACACATGCACACACACACAAACATTGCCAAAGTTTGCACACACACACGCACACACACACACACATACACACAAACACTGCTAAAGTTCGGACTCACACACACACACATACACTGCCAAAGTTCGCGCACACACACCCACATACACTGCCAAAGTTCACACACACAGCCAAAGTTCGGACTCACACACAAACACACACACACACAGCCAAAGTTCACACACACACAAACGCACACACACACACACACAGCCAAAGTTCACACACACACACACACACAGCCAAAGTTCACACACACACACACACACACACACAGCCAAAGTTCACACACACACACACCGCCAAAGTTCACACACACACACACACACACAGCCAAAGTTCAGATACACACACACACACAGCCAAAGTTCACACACACACAAACAGACAAATTTCACACACACACACACACAGCCAAATTTCACACACACACAGCCAAAGTTCACACACACTCACACACACACATACAAACACTGTCAAAGTTTACACACACACACACACTCTCACATACACACACACACCCAAACACTGCCAAATTCTCACACACACACATACACACAGCCAAAGTTCACACACACACACACACACAGCCAAAGTTCACACACACACTCACACACACACAGTCAAATTTCACACACACACACAGCCAAAGTTCACACACACACACAGCCAAATTTCACACACACACACACAGCCAAAGTTCACACACACACACACACACACACACACACACACAGCCACACACACACACACAGCCAAAGTTCACACACACACACAGCCAATTTTCACACACACACACCACCAAATTTCACACACACACACACACACACACACAGTCAACGTTCACACACACACACAGATACACACAGCAAATGTTCACACACACACACAGACACACAGCCAAAGTTCACACACCCACACACACACAGCCAAAGTTCACACACACACACACACACAGCCAAAGTTCACACACACACACACACACACACACACACACAGCCACACACACACACAGCCAAAGTTCACACACACACACAGCACCAAAGTTCACACACACACACAAAACCAAAGTTCACACACACACACACACAGCCAAAGTTCACACACACACAGCCAAAGTTCACACACACACACACACACACACACACACGCACAGCCAAAGTTCACACACATACACACACAGCCAAAGTTCACACCCACACACACACACACAGCCAAAGTTTACACCCACACACACACACACACAGCCAAAGTTCACACACACACACACACACACTCACCCAAAGTTCACACACACACACACACAGCCAAAGTTCACACACACACACTCACACACACACACACAGCCAAAGTTCACACACACACACTCACACACACACACACACACACAGCCAAAGTTCACACACACACACTCGCACACACACACAGCCAAAGTTCACACACACACAGCCAAAGTTCACACATGCACACACACACAAACATTGCCAAAGTTTGCACACACACACACACACACACGCAAACACTGCCAAAGGTCGCAAACACACACACACACACACACAAACACTGCCAAAGTTCGGACTCACACACACACACATACACTGCCAAAGTTCGCGCTCAGACACACACGTACACTGCCAAAGTTCACACACACACACAGCCAAAGTTCGGACTCACACACAAACACACACACACACACACACAGCCAAAGTTCACACACACACAAACGCACACACACACACACACAGCCAAAGTTCACACACACACACACACACACACACAGCCAAAGTTCACACACACACACTCCGCCAAAGTTCACACACACACACACACAGCCAAAGTTCACACACACACAGCCAAAGTTCACACACACACACACACACAGCCAAAGTTCACACACACACAAACCGCCAAAGTTCACACACACACACAGCCAAAGTTCACACACACACAGCCAAAGTTCACACACACTCACAAACACTGCCAAGGTTCACACACACACTCACAAACACTGCCAAAGTTCACACGCACACACACAAACACTGCCAAAGTTCACACCCACACCCACAAACACTGGCAAAGTTCACACACACACACGCACACACAAACACTGCCAAAGTTCACACACACACACACACACACATACAGAGACACACACAAAACCACTGCCAAAGCTCACACAAACGCACACACACAAACACTGCCAAAATTCACACACACACACCCACACAAACACTGCCAAAGTTCACACACACAGACACAGACACACACACACAAACACTGTGAAATTTCACACACACACACACACAAACACATCCAAAGTTCAGACTCACACACACACACATACACTGCCAAAGTTCACACACACACTCACACACACACATACAAACACTGTCAAAGTTTACACACACACACACTTTCACATACACACACACACCCAAACACTGCCAAATTCTCACACACACACACACACAGCCAAAGTTCACACACACACACACAGCCAAAGTTCACACACACACTCACACACACACAGTCAAATTTCACACACACACACAGCCAAAGTTCACACACACACACACACAGCCAAAGTTCACACACACACACACACAGCCAAAGTTCACACACACACACACACACACACACAGCCAAAGTTCACACACACACACACACACAGCCAAAGTTCACACCCACACACACACACACAGCCAAAGTTCACACCCACACACAGCCAAAGTTCACGCACACACAGCCAAATTTCACACACACACACACACACACACTCACCCAAAGTTCACACACACACACACAGCCAAAGTGCACACACACAGTCACACACACAGGCACACACAGCCAAGGTTCACACACACACACTCACACACACACACACAGCCAAAGTTCACACACACACAGCCAAAGTTCACACATGCACACACACACAAACATTGCCAAAGTTCGCACACAAACACACACACACAAACACTGCCAAATTCTCACACACACACACACACACAGCCAAATTTCACACACACACACACACAGCCAAAGTTCACACACACACACACACACACAGCCAAAGTTCACACACACACACACACACACACACAGCCAAAGTTCACACACACACACAGCCAAAGTTCACACACACACACACACAGACACACACAGCGAATGTTCACACACACACACACACAGACACACAGCCAAAGTTCATACGCCCACACACACACAGCCAAAGTTCACACACACACACAGCCAAAGTTCACACACACACACACACACACACACACACACAGCCACACACACACACACACACACACACACAGCCAAAGTTCACACACACACACACACAGCCAAAGTTCACACACACACACACAACCAAAGTTCACACACACACACGCACACACAGCCAAAGTTCACACACACACACAGCCAAAGTTCACACACACACACACACACACACAGCCAAAGTTCACACACACACACACACACAGCCAAAGTTCACACCCACACACACACACACACAGCCAAAATTCACACCCACACACATACACACACACACAGCCAAAGTTCACGCACACACACACACACACACTCACCCAAAGTTCACACACACACACACACACAGCCAAAGTTCACACACAAACACTGTCACACACGCACACACAGCCAGAGTTCACACACACACAATCACACACGCACACACACAGCCAAAGTTCACACACACACAGCCAAAGTTCACACATGCACACACACACAAACATTGCCAAAGTTCGCACACACACACACACACACAAACACAGCCAAAGTTCGGACTCACACACACACACATACACTGCCAAAGTTCACACACACTCACACACACACATACAAACACTGTCAAAGTTTACACACACACACACTCTCACATACACACACACACCCAAACACTGCCAAATTCTCACACACACACACACACACAAACAGCCAAAGTTCACACACACACACACACAGCCAAAGTTCACAAACACACTCACACACACACAGTCAAATTTCACACACACACACACAGCCAAAGTTCACACACACACACACACAGCCAAAGTTCACACACACACACACACACAGCCAAAGTTCACACACACACACACACAGCCAAAGTTCACACACACACACACACAGCCAAAGTTCACACCCACACACACACACACAGCCAAAGATCAGACACACACACAGACACACAAACACTGCCAAAGTTCACACACACACAGACTGCCAATGTTCACACACACACACACACAAACACTGCCAAAGTTCACACACACACACACACGCACACAAAATCTGCAAGAGTTCACACACACACACACACACACAAACACTGCCAAATGTCACACACACACACACACACCCAAACACTGCCAACTTTCACACACACACACACAAACACATCCAAAGTTCACACACACACACACACACACACACACACACACTCACAAACACTGCCAACGTTCACACACACAAACACTGCCAATGTTCACACACACATACACACAAACACAGCCAAAGTTCACACACACACACACACAAACACTGCCAAAGTGCACACACACACAGACACTGCCAAAGTTCACACACACACACACACACTGCCAAAGTTCAGACACACACACAGACACACAAACGCTGCCAAAGTTCACACACACACAGACTGCCAATGTTCACACACACACACACAAACACTGCCAAAGTTCACACACACACACACACACACACAAAAACTGCCAAAGTTCACACACACCCAAACACACACACAAACAGTGCCAAATGTCACACACACACACACAAACACTGCCAATGTTCAAACACACACACAACCACTGAAACACTGCCAAAATTCACACACACACACAAACACACCCACACAAACACTGCCAAAGATCACACACACACACACACACTCAAACACTGCAAACATTCACACACACACACACAAACACAGCCAAAGTTTACACACACACACTCACGCTCACAAACACTGCCATAGTTCACATGCACACTCACAAACGCTGTCAAAGTTGACACACACACACACACACACACACACACACAAGCACTGCCAAAGTTCACACACACACACAAACACTGCCAAAGTTCACACACACACTCACAAACACTGCCAAAGTTCACTCACATACACACACACACTCACAAACACTGCCAAAGTTCACACACACACTCACAAACACTGCCAAAGTTCACACACACACACACAAACACTGCCAAAGTTCACACACATGCACACAAACACTGCCAAAGTGGACACACACACACACTGCCAAAGTTCACACACACACAAACACTGCCAACGTTCACACACACACAAACACTGCCAAAGTTCACACACACACAGAAACACACACACAAACACTGCCAATATTCACACACACAAACACTGCCAAAGTTCATACACACACACACAAAAACACTGCCAAAGTTCACACACACACACACACAAACACTGCCAAAATTCACACAGACACACAAACACTGCCAATATTCACACACACAAACACTGCCAATGTTCACACACAGCGACACAAACACTGCCAAAGTTCACACACAGACACACACAAACACTGCCAATGTTCACTCACACACACTCACAAACACTGCCAATGTTCACACACACACACACAAACACATCCAAAATTCACACACACACACACACACACACACACACACGCTCAAACACTGCTAAATTTCACACACATGCAAACACACACACTCACAAACACTGCCAAAGTTCACACACACACACACACACACACACACAAAAACACTGCCAAATTTCACACACAGACACACACAAACACTGCCAATGTTCACTCACACACACTGACAAACACTGCCAACGTTCACACACACACTCACAAACACTGCCAAAGTTCACACACACACACACAAACACTGCCAAAGTTCACACACATGCACACAAACACTGCCAAAGTGGACACACACACACACTGCCAAAGTTCACACACAAACAAACACTGCCAACGTTCACACAAACACAAACACTGCCAAAGTTCACACACACACAGAAACACACACACAAACACTGCCAATATTCACACGCACAAACACTGCCAAAGTTCATACACACACACACAAAAACACTGCCAAAGTTCACACACACACACACACACAAACACTGCCAAAATTCACACAGACACACAAACACTGCCAATATTCACACACACAAACACTGCCAATGTTCACACACAGACACACAAACACTGCCAAAGTTCACTCACACACACTCACAAACACTGCCAACGTTCACACACACACACACAAACACATCCAAAATTCACACACACACAGAAACACTGCCAAAGTTCAGACACACACACAGACACACAAACACTGCCAAAGTTCACACACACACAGACTGCCAATGTTCACACACACACAAACACTGCCAAAGTTCACACCCACACACACACACACACACACACAAACACTGCCAAAGTTCACACACACCCACACACACACACAAACACTGCCAAATGTCACACACTCACACACACATACCCAAACACTGCCATCTTTCACACACACACACATACACAAACACTGCCAAAGTTCTCACACACACACACAAAAACACTGCCAAAGTTCACACAGACACACAAACACTGCCAAGGTTCACACACACACACTGCCAACATACACACACACACACACACACACACACACACACTGCCTAAGTTCACACACACACAAACAGTGCCCAAGTTCACACACACACACACACACACACACAAGAACACTGCCAAAGTTCACTCACACACACACACACCCTGCCAAATTTCACACACACACACACAAACACTGCCAAAGTTCACACACACACACACATACAAACACTGCCAAAGTTCAGACACACACACACACACAAACACTGCTAAAATTCACACTCAAACACACACAAACACTGCCAAAGTTCACCCACACACACACACAAACACTTCCAAAGTTCACACACACACACACACACACACACGCTCAAACACTGCTAAATTTCACACACATGCAAACACACACACTCACAAACACTGCCAAAGTTCACACACACACACACACACACACACACACACACACACAGACACACAAACACTGCCAAATTTCACACACAGACACAAACAAACACTGCCAATGTTCACTCACACACACTGACAAACACTGCCAACGTTCACACACACACACACAAACACAGCCAAAGTTCACACACACACACTCACAAACACTGCCAAAGTTCACACACACACTCACAAACACTGCCAAAGTTCACACACACACACAGACACACACAAACACTGCCAAAGTTCACACACACACACACAAACACTGCCAAAGTGCACACACACACACACTGCCAACGTTCACACACACACAAACACTGCCAAAGTTCACACGCACACACACACACACACAGACAAACAAACACTGCCAATGTTCACACACCCAAACACTGCCAATGTTCAGACACACATACACACAAACACTGCCAAATGTCACACAGACACACAAACACTGCCAAAGTTCACACACACACACACAAAAACATTGCCAAATCTCAAACTCACTCACAAGCACAGCCAAAGTTCACACACACACACAAACACTGCCAAAGTACACACACACACAAACACTGCCAAAGTTCACACACACACACAAACACTGCCAAAGTTCACACACACACGCACACACACACAAACACTGCCAAAGTTCACACAGACACACAAACACTGCCAAAGTTCACACACACACACTGCCAACATACACACACACACACACACACACACTGCCTAAGTTCACACACACACAAACAGTGCCCAAGTTCACACACACACACACACACACACAAAAACACTGCCAAAGTTCACTCACACACACACACACACCCTGCCAAAGTTCACACACACACACAAACACTGCCAAAGTTCACACACACACACACATACAAACACTGCCAAAGTTCAGACACACACACACACACAAACACTGCTAAAATTCACACTCAAACACACACAAACACTGCCAAAGTTCACCCACACACACACACAAACACTTCCAAAGTTCACACACACACACACACACACACACACACAAGCTCAAACACTGCTAAATTTCACACACATGCAAACACACACACTCACAAACACTGCCAAAGTTCACACACACACACACACACACACACACACAAACACTGCCAAATTTCACACACAGACACAGACAAACACTGCCAATGTTCACTCACACACACTGACAAACACTGCCAACGTTCACACACACACACACAAACACAGCCAAAGTTCACACACACACACTCACAAACACTGCCAAAGTTCACACACACACTCACAAACACTGCCAAAGTTCACACACACACACACACACACAAACACTGCCAAAGTTCACACACACACACACAAACACTGCCAAAGTGCACACACACACACACTGCCAACGTTCACACACACACAAACACTGCCAAAGTTCACACGCACACACACACACACACACAGACAAACAAACACTGCCAATGTTCACACACCCAAACACTGCCAATGTTCAGACACACATACACACAAACACTGCCAAATGTCACACAGACACACAAAAACTGCCAAAGTTCACACACACACACACAAAAACATTGCCAAATCTCAAACTCACTCACAAGCACAGCCAAAGTTCACACACACACACAAACACTGCCAAAGTACACACACACACAAACACTGCCAAAGTTCACACACACACACAAACACTGCCAAAGTTCAGACACACACACAGACACACAAACACTGCCAAAGTTCACACACACACAGACTGCCAATGTTCACACACACACACACAAACACTGCCAAAGTTCACACACACA
>NC_054471.1:99686082-99688582 GCF_017639515.1 Carcharodon carcharias
ATTTCACACACATGCAAACACACACACTCACAAACACTGCAAAGTTCACACACACACACACACACACACCACACAAACTCTGCCATATTTCACACACAACACACACAAACACGGCCAATGTTCACTCACACACACTGACAAACACTGCCAACGTTCACGACACACACACACACAAACACAGCCAAAGTTCACACACACACACTCACAAACACTGCCAAAGTTCACACACACACTCACAAACACTGCCAAAGTTCACACACACACACACACACACAAACACTGCCAAAGTTCACACACACACACACAAACACTGCCAAAGTGCACACACACACACACTGCCAACGTTCACACACACACACAAACACTGCCAAAGTTCACACACACACACACAGACAAACAAACACTGCCAATGTTCACACACCCAAACACTGCCAATGTTCAGACACACATACACACAAACACTGCCAAATTTCACACAGACACACAAACACTGCTAAAGTTCACACACACACACAAAAACATGCCAAAGTTCACACACACACACACAGCACTGCCAAAGTTCAACCACACAACACACAAACACTGCCAAAGTTCACACACACACACACAAACTGCCAATGTTCACACACACACACACAAACACTGCCAAAGTTCACACCCACACACACACACACACACACAAAAACTGCCAAAGTTCACACACACCACACACACACACAAACACTGCCAAAGTGCCACACACCCAAACACTGCCACTTTCACACACACACACAAACACTGCCAAAGTTCACACTCACACACACACACACACAGCTAACGTGCACACACAGCACACACACACACACAAACACTGCCTAAGTTCACACACACACGACCACACACCCACACAAACACTGCCAATGATTCACACACACCCAGACACAGCACACAAACACACTCAAGTCACTGCCAAACTTCACACACACACACACAGCCAAATTTCACACACACACACACAGGCCATAGTTCACACACACACACACACACACAGCCAAAGTTCACACACACTCAAACAGCCAAAGTTCACACACTCACACACTGCCAAGGTTCACACACACACATACAACACACAGGCCAAAGTTCACACACACACAGCCCAATGTTTCACAAACACACAGCCAAAGTCCACACACACACATACACACACAAAACACTGCCAAAGTTCACACACACACACACAACACACACAAACACTGCCAAATGTCACACACTCACACACACATACCCAAACACGGCCAACTTTCACACACACACACTACACAAACACTGCCAAAGTTCTCACACACACACACAAAAACACTGCCAAAGTTCACACACACACACACACACACACAAACACTGCCAAAGTTCACACACACCCACACACACACACACAAACACTGCCAAATGTCACACACTCACACACACATACCCAAACACTGCCAACTTTCACACACACACACACACAAACACTGCCAAAGTTCTCTCACACACACACAAAAACACTGCCAAAGTTCACACACACACACACACACACACAAACACTGCCAAAATTCACACAGGCACACAAACACTGCCAATATTCACACACACAAACACTGCCAATGTTCACACACACAGACACAAACACTGCCAAAGTTCACACACAGACACACACAAACACTGCCAATGTTCACTCACACACACTCACAAACACTGCCAACGTTCACACACACACACACAAACACATCCAAAATTCACACACACACAGAAACACTGCCAAAGTTCAGACACACACACAGACACACAAACACTGCCAAAGTTCACACACACACAGACTGCCAATGTTCACACACACACAAACACTGCCAAATTTCACACCCACACAAACACACACACACACACAAACACTGCCAAAGTTCACACACACCCCACACACACACACAAACACTGCCAAATGTCCACACACTCCCACACACATACCCAAACACTGCCAACTTTCACACACACACACACACAAACACTGCCAAGTAATCACACACACACACAAAAACACTTCCAAAGTTCACACACACACACACACACACACAAACACTGCCAAAATTCACACAGGCACACAAACACTGCCAATATTCACACACACAAACACTGCCAATGTTCACACACACACTCACAAACACTGCCAAATTTCACACACAGACACACACAAACACTGCCAATGTTCACACACACACACACACACAAACACTGCCAATGTTCACTCATACACACACAAACACATCCAAAATTCACACACACACAGAAACACTGCCAAAGTTCAGACACACACACAGACACACAAACACTGCCAAAGTTCACACACACACAGACTGCCAATGTTCACACACACACAAACACTGCCAAAGTTCAACACCACACACACACACACACACAAACACTGCCAAAGATCACACACCCACACACACACACACACACACACTCAAACACTGCCAAAGTTCACACA
>NC_054471.1:99693582-99716082 GCF_017639515.1 Carcharodon carcharias
CACACACACATAGACAAACACTGCCAAAGTTCAAATACGCACACACACGCACACACACACACACAAACACTGCCAAAGTTCACACACACACACACGCACAAACACTGCCAAAGTTCACATACACACACACACACAGCCAAAGTTCACTCACACACACACACACACGCACAGCCAAAGTTCAGACACACACACACAGCCAAAGTTCACACACACACAAACAGACAAATTTCACACACACACACACAGCCAAATTTCACACACACACACACACAGCCAAAGTTCACACACACTCACACACACATACAAACTCTGCCAAATTCACACACACACACACACAGCCAAAGTTCACACACACACACACACACACAGCCAAAGTTCACACACACACACAGCCAAAGTTCACACACACACACACACACACACACACACAGCCACACACACACACACAGCCAAAGTTCACACACACACACAGCCAAAGTTCACACACAAAAACACTGCCAAAGTTCACACACACACACACACAATCACTGCCAAAGTTTACACACACACACACAAACACTGAAACACTGCTAAAGCTCACACACACAAACTGCCAAAGTTCGCGCACACACACACACTGCCAAAGTACACACACACACACACACACAGCTAATGTGCACACACACACACACACAAACACTGCCAAAGTTCACACACACACACGCACACACCCACACAAACACTGCCAAAGATCACACACACACAGACACACACACACACACTCAAACACTGCCAAAGTTCACACACACACAGCCAAATTTCACACACACACACACACAGCCAGAGTTCACACACACACACACACACAGCCAAAGTTCACACACACACAAACAGCCAAAGTTCACACACACACACAGCCAAGGTTCACACACACACATACACACAACCAAAGTTCACACACACACAACCAAAGTTCACAAACACACAGCCAAAGTCCACACACACACACACACACACAAACACTGCCAAAGTTCACACACTGCCAAATTTCACACACACACACACACACAAACAAATCCAAAGTTCACACCCACACAAACACTGCCAAAGTTCACAAACACACACAGACAAACACTGCCAAATTTCACACACACACACAAACACTGCCAAAGTTCACACAGACACACAAACACACACACTGCCAAAGTTCACACATGCACACACACACACACACATAGACAAACACTGCCAAAGTTCAAATACGCACACACACGCACACACACACACACACAAACACTGCCAAAGTTCACACACACACACACATACAAACACTGCCAAAGTTTACACACACACACACTCACACACTCACACACACACAGAGACACACAAACACTGCCAAAGTTCACATACACACACACACAGCCAAAGTTCACTCACAGACACACACACACACACACACACAGCCAAAGTTCAGACACACACACACACACACAGCCAAAGTTCACACACACACAAACAGACAAATTTCGCACACACACACACAGCCAAATTTTTCACAAACACACACACACACACAGCCAAAGTTCACACACACTCACACACACACATACAAACACTGCCAAATTCACACACACACACACAGCCAAAGTTCACACACACACACACACACAGCCAAAGTTCACACACACACTCACACACACACACAGTCAAATTTCACACACACACACACACAGCCAAAGTTCACACACACACACAGCCAAAGTTCACACACACACACACACACACACACAGCCGCACACACACACACAGCCAAAGTTCGCACACACACACAGCCAAAGTTCACACACACACACACACACAGCCAAAGTTCACATCCACACACACACACACACCACCAAAGTTCACACACACACACAGCCAAAGTCCACACACACACACACACACACACTCACACAAACATTGCCAAAATTCGCACACACACACAAACAGACACTGCCAAAGTTCACACACACGCATACACTGCCAAAGTTCGCACACACAGACACATACACTGCCAATGTTCACACACACACAAATACACAGCCAAAGTTCACACACACACACACACCTTCACACACACACACAGCCCAGGTTCTCACACACACACACACACTCAGCCATTGTTCACACACACACACAGTCAAAGTTCACACACACACACAGACACACACAGCCAAGGTTCACACACACACACACACACACAAAAACACTGCCAAAGTTCACACACACACACACACACTATCACTGCCAAAGTTCACACACACACAAACAAACACTGAAACACTGCCAAAGTTCACACACACAAACTGCCAAAGTTCGCGCACACACACACACTGCCAAAGTACACACACACACACACACACACACACAGCTAACGTGCACACACACACACACACACAAACACTGTCAAAGTTCACACACACACACGCACACACCCACACAAACACTGCCAAAGATCACACACACACACACACTCAAACACTGCCAAAGTTCACACACACACACACACAGCCAAATTTCACACACACACACACAGCCAGAGTTCACACACACACAAACACACACACAGCCAAAGTTCACACACACACAAACAGCCAAAGTTCACACACACACACAGCCAAGGTTCACACACACACATACACACAGCCAAAGTTCACACACACACAGCCAAAGTTCACAAACACACACCCAAAGTCCACCCACACACACACACACACACAAACACTGCCAAAGTTCACACACACACACACTGCCAAATTTCACACACACACACATACACAAACAAATCCAAAGTTCACACACACACAAACACTGCCAAAGTTCACAAACACACACACACAAACACTGCCAAAGTTCACACACACACAAACACTGCCAAAGTTCACACAGACACACAAACACACACACTGCCAAAGTTCACACATGCACACACACACACACACACAGCCACACACACACACAGACAGCCAAAGTTCACACACACACACAGCCAAAGTTCACACACACACACACAGCCAAAGTTCACATCCACACACACACACACACACACCACCAAAGTTCACACACACACACAGCCAAAGTCCACACACACACACACACACACACACACACACTCACACAAACATTGCCAAAATTCGCACACACACACAAACAAACACTGCCAAAGATCACACACACGCATACACTGCCAACGTTCGCACACACAGACACATACACTGCCAATGTTCGCACACACACAAATACACACACACACAGCCAAAGTTCACACACACACACACGTTCACACACACACACAGCCCAGGTTCTCACACACACAGACACACACACACACACACACACACTCAGCCAATGTTCACACACACACACAGCCAAAGTTCACACACACACACACACAGCCAAGGTTCACACACACACACACAAAAACACTGCCAAAGTTCACACACACACACACACACAATCACTGCCAAAGTTCACACACACACACACAAACACTGAAACACTGCCAAATTTCACACACACAAACTGCCAAAGTTCGCGCACACACAAACACTGCCAAGGTTCACACACACACACGCACACACCCACACAAACACTGCCAAAGATCAAACACACACACAGACACACACACACACACTCAAACACTGCCAAAGTTCACACACACACACAGCCAAAGTTCACACACACACACACATACACACAGCCAAAGTTCACACACACAGCCAAAGTTCACAAACACACAGCCAAAGTCCACCCACACACACACACACACACAAACACTGCCAAAGTTCACACACACACTGCCAAATTTCACACACACACACACACACACAAACAAATCCAAAGTTCACACACACACAAACACTGCCAAAGTTCACAAAACACACACACAAACACTGCCAAAGTTCACACACACACAAACACTGCCAAAGTTCACACAGACACACACACACACACACACAAACAAATCCAAAGTTCACACACACACAAACACTGCCAAAGTTCACAAAACACACACACAAACACTGCCAAAGTTCACACACACACACAAACACTGCCAAAGTTCACACAGACACACAAACACACACACTGCCAAAGTTCACACATGCACACACACACACATAGACAAACACTGCCAAAGTTCAAATACGCACACACACGCACACACACACACACAAACACTGCCAAAGTTCACACACACACACACGTACAAACACTGCCAAAGTTTACACACACACACACTCACACACTCACACACACACAAACACTGCCAAAGTTCACATACACACACACACACAGCCAAAGTTCACTCACACACACACACACACGCACAGCCAAAGTTCAGACACACACACACAGCCAAAGTTCACACACACACAAACAGACAAATTTCACACACACACACACAGCCAAATTTCACACACACAGACACACAGCCAAAGTTCACACACACTCACACACACACATACAAACTCTGCCAAATTCACACACACACACACACAGCCAAAGTTCACACACACACACACACAGCCAAAGTTCACACACACACACAGCCAAAGTTCACACACACACACACACACACACACACACAGCCACACACACACACACAGCCAAAGTTCACACACACACACAGCCAAAGTTCACACACAAAAACACTGCCAAAGTTCACACACACACACACACAATCACTGCCAAAGTTTACACACACACACACAAACACTGAAACACTGCTAAAGCTCACACACACAAACTGCCAAAGTTCGCGCACACACACACACTGCCAAAGTACACACACACACACACACACACAGCTAATGTGCACACACACACACACACAAACACTGCCAAAGTTCACACACACACACGCACACACCCACACAAACACTGCCAAAGATCACACACACACAGACACACACACACACACTCAAACACTGCCAAAGTTCACACACACACAGCCAAATTTCACACACACACACACACAGCCAGAGTTCACACACACACACACACACAGCCAAAGTTCACACACACACAAACAGCCAAAGTTCACACACACACACAGCCAAGGTTCACACACACACACATACACACAACCAAAGTTCACACACACACAACCAAAGTTCACAAACACACAGCCAAAGTCCACACACACACACACACACACACAAACACTGCCAAAGTTCACACACTGCCAAATTTCACACACACACACACACACAAACAAATCCAAAGTTCACACCCACACAAACACTGCCAAAGTTCACAAACACACACAGACAAACACTGCCAAATTTCACACACACACACAAACACTGCCAAAGTTCACACAGACACACAAACACACACACTGCCAAAGTTCACACATGCACACACACACACACACATAGACAAACACTGCCAAAGTTCAAATACGCACACACACGCACACACACACACACACAAACACTGCCAAAGTTCACACACACACACACATACAAACACTGCCAAAGTTTACACACACACACACTCACACACTCACACACACACAGAGACACACAAACACTGCCAAAGTTCACATACACACACACACAGCCAAAGTTCACTCACAGACACACACACACACACACACACAGCCAAAGTTCAGACACACACACACACACACAGCCAAAGTTCACACACACACAAACAGACAAATTTCGCACACACACACACAGCCAAATTTTTCACAAACACACACACACACACAGCCAAAGTTCACACACACTCACACACACACATACAAACACTGCCAAATTCACACACACACACACAGCCAAAGTTCACACACACACACACACAGCCAAAGTTCACACACACACTCACACACACACACAGTCAAATTTCACACACACACACACACAGCCAAAGTTCACACACACACACAGCCAAAGTTCACACACACACACACACACACACACAGCCGCACACACACACACAGCCAAAGTTCGCACACACACACAGCCAAAGTTCACACACACACACACACACAGCCAAAGTTCACATCCACACACACACACACACCACCAAAGTTCACACACACACACAGCCAAAGTCCACACACACACACACACACACTCACACAAACATTGCCAAAATTCGCACACACACACAAACAGACACTGCCAAAGTTCACACACACGCATACACTGCCAAAGTTCGCACACACAGACACATACACTGCCAATGTTCACACACACACAAATACACAGCCAAAGTTCACACACACACACACACCTTCACACACACACACAGCCCAGGTTCTCACACACACACACACACTCAGCCATTGTTCACACACACACACAGTCAAAGTTCACACACACACACAGACACACACAGCCAAGGTTCACACACACACACACACACACAAAAACACTGCCAAAGTTCACACACACACACACACACACTATCACTGCCAAAGTTCACACACACACAAACAAACACTGAAACACTGCCAAAGTTCACACACACAAACTGCCAAAGTTCGCGCACACACACACACTGCCAAAGTACACACACACACACACACACACACACAGCTAACGTGCACACACACACACACACACACAAACACTGTCAAAGTTCACACACACACACGCACACACCCACACAAACACTGCCAAAGATCACACACACACACACACTCAAACACTGCCAAAGTTCACACACACACACACACAGCCAAATTTCACACACACACACACAGCCAGAGTTCACACACACACAAACACACACACAGCCAAAGTTCACACACACACAAACAGCCAAAGTTCACACACACACACAGCCAAGGTTCACACACACACATACACACAGCCAAAGTTCACACACACACAGCCAAAGTTCACAAACACACACCCAAAGTCCACCCACACACACACACACACACAAACACTGCCAAAGTTCACACACACACACACTGCCAAATTTCACACACACACACATACACAAACAAATCCAAAGTTCACACACACACAAACACTGCCAAAGTTCACAAACACACACACACAAACACTGCCAAAGTTCACACACACACAAACACTGCCAAAGTTCACACAGACACACAAACACACACACTGCCAAAGTTCACACATGCACACACACACACACACACAGCCACACACACACACAGACAGCCAAAGTTCACACACACACACAGCCAAAGTTCACACACACACACACAGCCAAAGTTCACATCCACACACACACACACACACCACCAAAGTTCACACACACACACAGCCAAAGTCCACACACACACACACACACACACACACACACACTCACACAAACATTGCCAAAATTCGCACACACACACAAACAAACACTGCCAAAGATCACACACACGCATACACTGCCAACGTTCGCACACACAGACACATACACTGCCAATGTTCGCACACACACAAATACACACACACACAGCCAAAGTTCACACACACACACACGTTCACACACACACACAGCCCAGGTTCTCACACACACAGACACACACACACACACACACACACACTCAGCCAATGTTCACACACACACACAGCCAAAGTTCACACACACACACACACAGCCAAGGTTCACACACACACACACAAAAACACTGCCAAAGTTCACACACACACACACACACAATCACTGCCAAAGTTCACACACACACACACAAACACTGAAACACTGCCAAATTTCACACACACAAACTGCCAAAGTTCGCGCACACACAAACACTGCCAAGGTTCACACACACACACGCACACACCCACACAAACACTGCCAAAGATCAAACACACACACAGACACACACACACACACTCAAACACTGCCAAAGTTCACACACACACACAGCCAAAGTTCACACACACACACACATACACACAGCCAAAGTTCACACACACAGCCAAAGTTCACAAACACACAGCCAAAGTCCACCCACACACACACACACACACAAACACTGCCAAAGTTCACACACACACACTGCCAAATTTCACACACACACACACACACACAAACAAATCCAAAGTTCACACACACACAAACACTGCCAAAGTTCACAAAACACACACACAAACACTGCCAAAGTTCACACACACACAAACACTGCCAAAGTTCACACAGACACACACACACACACACACAAACAAATCCAAAGTTCACACACACACAAACACTGCCAAAGTTCACAAAACACACACACAAACACTGCCAAAGTTCACACACACACACAAACACTGCCAAAGTTCACACAGACACACAAACACACACACTGCCAAAGTTCACACATGCACACACACACACATAGACAAACACTGCCAAAGTTCAAATACGCACACACACGCACACACACACACACAAACACTGCCAAAGTTCACACACACACACACGTACAAACACTGCCAAAGTTTACACACACACACACTCACACACTCACACACACACAGAGACACACAAACACTGCCAAAGTTCACATACACACACACACACAGCCAAAGTTCACTCACACACACACACACACAGCCAAAGTTCAGACACACACACACACACAGCCAAAGTTCACACACACACAAACAGACAAATTTCACACACACACACACAGCCAAATTTCACACACACACACACAGCCAAAGTTCACACACACTCACACACACACATACAAACTCTGCCAAATTCACACACACACACACACACACAGCCAAAGTTCACACACACACACAGCCAAAGTTCACACACACACACACACACACACACACACAGCCACACACACACACACAGCCAAAGTTCACACACACACACAGCCAAAGTTCACACACAAAAACACTGCCAAAGTTCACACACACACACACACAATCACTGCCAAAGTTTACACACACACACAAACACTGAAACACTGCTAAAGTTCACACACACAAACTGCCAAAGTTCGCGCACACACACACACTGCCAAAGTACACACACACACACACAGCTAATGTGCACACACACACACACAAACATTGCCAAAGTTCACACACACACACGCACACACCCACACAAACACTGCCAAAGATCACACACACACACAGACACACACACACACTCAAACACTGCCAAAGTTCACACACACACACAGCCAAATTTCACACACACACACACACACAGCCAGAGTTCACACACACACACACACACAGCCAAAGTTCACACACACACAAACAGCCAAAGTTCACACACACACACAGCCAAGGTTCACACACACACACATACACACAGCCAAAGTTCACACACACACAACCAAAGTTCACAAACACACAGCCAAAGTCCACACACACACACACACACACACAAACACTGCCAAAGTTCACACACTGCCAAATTTCACACACACACACACACACACAAACAAATCCAAAGTTCACACACACACAAACACAGCCAAAGTTCACAAACACACACAGACAAACACTGCCAAATTTCACACACACACAAACACTGCCAAAGTTCACACAGACACACAAACACACACACTGCCAAAGTTCACACATGCACACACACACACACATAGACAAACACTGCCAAAGTTCAAATACGCACACACACGCACACACACACACACACATAAACACTGCCAAAGTTCACACACACACACACATACAAACACTGCCAAAGTTTACACACACACACACTCACACACTCACACACACACAGAGACACACAAACACTGCCAAAGTTCACATACACACACACACAGCCAAAGTTCACTCACACACACAAACACACAGACACACACACACACACTCAAACACTGCCAAAGTTCACACACACACACAGCCAAGGTTCACACACACACACACATACACACAGCCAAAGTTCACACACACAGCCAAAGTTCACAAACACACAGCCAAAGTCCACCCACACACTCACACACACACAAACACTGCCAAAGTTCACACACACACACTGCCAAATTTCACACACACACACACACACACACAAACAAATCCAAAGTTCACACACACACAAACACTGCCAAAGTTCACAAAACACACACACAAACACTGCCAAAGTTCACACACACACACAAACACTGCCAAAGTTCACACAGACACACAAACACACACACTGCCAAAGTTCACACATGCACACACACACATAGACAAACACTGCCAAAGTTCAAATACGCACACACACGCACACACACACACACAAACACTGCCAAAGTTTACACACACACACACTCACACACTCACACACACACAGAGACACACAAACACTGCCAAAGTTCACATACACACACACACACAGCCAAAGTTCACTCACACACACACACACACACACAGCCAAAGTTCAGACACACACACACACACACAGCCAAAGTTCACACACACACAAACAGACAAATTTCACACACACACACACAGCCGAATTTCACACACACACACACACAGCCAAAGTTCACACACACTCACACACACACATACAAACTCTGCCAAATTCACACACACACACACACAGCCAAAGTCCACACACACACACACACACACACAAACACTGCCAAAGTTCACACACTGTCAAATTTCACACACACACACACACACACACAATCAAATCCAAAGTTCACACACACACAAACACACAGCCAAAGTTCACAAACACACACAGACAAACACTGCCAAATTTCACTCACACACACAAACACTGCCAAAGTTCACACAGACACACAAACACACACACTGCCAAAGTTCACACATGCACACACACACACACACAGCCACACACACACACAGACAGCCAAAGTTCACACACACACACAGCCAAAGTTCACACACACACACACAGCCAAAGTTCACATCCACACACACACACACACACACCACCAAAGTTCACACACACACACAGCCAAAGTCCACACACAAACACACACACACACACACACACACTCACACAAACATTGCCAAAATTCGCACACACACACAAACAAACACTGCCAAAGATCACACACACGCATACACTGCCAAAGTTCGCACACACAGACACATACACTGCCAATGTTCGCACACACACAAATACACACACACACAGCCAAAGTTCACACACACACACACGTTCACACACACACACAGCCCAGGTTCTCACACACACACACACACACACACACACACTCAGCCAATGTTCACACACACACACAGCCAAAGTTCACACACACACACACAGCCAAGGTTCACACACACACACACAAAAACACTGCCAAAGTTCACACACACACACACACACAATCACTGCCAAAGTTCACACACACACACACAAACACTGAAACACTGCGAAATTTCACACACACAAACTGCCAAAGTTCGCGCACACACACACACTGCCAAAGTACACACACACACACACACACAGCTAACGTGCACACACACACACACACAAACACTGCCAAAGTTCACATACACACACGCACACACCCACACAAACACTGCCAAAGATCAAACACACACACAGACACACACACACACACTCAAACACTGCCAAGGTTCACACACACACAGCCAAAGTTCACACACACACACAGCCAAGGTTCACACACACATTCACAAACACTGCCAAAGTTCACACACATACACACACACACTCACAAACACTGCCAAAGTTCACACACGCACACAAACACTGCCAATGTTCACACACACGCACACCAACAGTGCCAAAGTGCACACACACACACTGCCAAAGTTCTCACACACACAAACACTGCCAATATTCACACACACAAACACTGCCAATGTTCACACACACAGACACAAACACTGCCAAAGTTCACACACAGACACACACAAACACTGCCAATGTTCACTCACACACACTCACAAACACTGCCAACGTTCACACACACACACACAAACACATCCAAAATTCACACACACACAGAAACACTGCCAAAGTTCAGACACACACACAGACAAACAAACACTGCCAAAGTTCACACACACAGACTGCCAATGTTCACACACACACAAACACTGCCAAAGTTCACACACGCACACACACACACACACACACAAACACTGCCAAAGTTCACACACACCCACACACACACACAAACACTGCCAAATGTCACACACTCACACACACATACCCAAACACTGCCAACTTTCACACACACACACACACAAACACTGCCAAAGTTCTCACACACGCACACAAAAACACTGCCAAAGTTCACACACACACACACACACACAAACACTGCCAAAATTCACACAGGCACACAAACACTGCCAATATTCACACACACAAACACTGCCAATGTTCACACACACAGACACAAACACTGCCAAAGTTCACACACAGACACACACAAACACTGCCAATGTTCACTCACACACACTCACAAACACTGCCAACGTTCACACACACACACACAAACACATCCAAAATTCACACACACACAGAAACGCTGCCAAAGTTCAGACACACACACAGACACACAAACACTGCCAAAGTTCACACACACACAGACTGCCAATGTTCACACACACACAAACACTGCCAAAGTTCACACCCACACACACACACACACACACACACAAACACTGCCAAAGTTCACACACACCCACACACACACACAAACACTGCCAAATGTCACACACTCACACACACACACACAAACACTGCCAAAGTTCACACCCACACACACACACACACACACTCAAACACTGCCAAAGTTCACACACACACAGACTGCCAATGTTCACACACACACAAACACTGCCAAAGTTCACACCTACACACACACACACACAAACACTGCCAAAGTTCACACACACCCACACACACACACAAACACTGCCAAATGTCACACACTCACACACACATACCCACACACTGCCAAAGTTCTCACACACACACACAAAAACACTGCCAAAGTTCACACACACACAGACGCACAAACACTGCCAAAGTTCACACACACACACACAGCCAAATTTCACACACACACACACAGCCAGAGTTCACACACACACACACACACACACACACAACCAAAGTTCACACACACACAAACAGCCAAAGTTCACACACACACACAGCCAAGGTTCACACACACACACATACACACAGCCAAAGTTCACACACACACAGCCAAAGTTCACACACACACAGACTGCCAATGTTCACACACACACAAACACTGCCAAAGTTCACACCCACACACACACACACACACACACACACACACACACAAACACTGCCAAAGTTCACACACACCCACACACACACACAAACACTGCCAAATGTCACACACTCACACACACATACCCAAACACTGCCAACTTTCACACACACACACATACACAAACACTGCCAAAGTTCTCACACACACACACAAAAACACTGCCAAAGTTCACACACACACACACACACACACAAACACTGCCAAAATTCACACAGACGCACAAACACTTCCAAAGTTCACACACACACACTGCCAACATACACACACACACACACACACACACACACACACTGCCTAAGTTCACACAAACACACAAACACTGCCAGAGTTTGCAAACACACACACACACAGACACAAATAATGCCAAAGTTCAGATACACACACAAACACACACACAAACACAAGCACTGCCAAAGTTCAGACACACACACACACAAACACTGCCAATGTTCACCCACACACACACACAAACACTTCCAAAGTTCACACACACACGCACATACACGCTCAAACACTGCTAAATTTCACACACATGCAAACACACACACTCACAAACACTGCCAAAGTTCACACACACACACACACACACACAAACACTGCCAAATTTCACACACAGACACACACAAACACTGCCAATGTTCACTCACACACACTGACAAACACTGCCAACGTTCACACACACACACACACACAATAACAGCCAAAGTTCACACACACACACTCACAAACACTGCCAAAGTTCACACACACGCTCACAAACACTGCCAAAGTTCACACACACACACACACACACACACACAAACACTGCCAATGTTCACACACACACAAACACTGCCCAGGTTCACACACACACACACACACTCAAACTCTGCCAAAGATCACACACACATACAAACACACTCACACACAAACACTGCCAAAGTTCACACACACACTCACAAACACTGCCAAAGTTCACACACATACACACACACACTCACAAAGACTGCCAAAGTTCACACACGCACACAAACACTGCCAATGTTCACACACACGCACACCAACAGTGCCAAAGTGCACACACACACACTGCCAAAGTTCTCACACACACAAACGCTGCCAAAGTTCACACACACACAGAAACACACACACAAACACTGCCAATATTCACACACACAAACACTGCCAATGTTCACACACACAGACACAAACACTGCAAAAGTTCACACACAGACACACACAAACACTGCCAATGTTCACTCACACACACTCACAAACACTGCCAACGTTCACACACACACACACAAACACATCCAAAATTCACACACACACAGAAACACTGCCAATGTTCAGACACACACACAGACAAACAAACACTGCCAAAGTTCACACACACACAGACTGCCAATGTTCACACACACACAAACACTGCCAAAGTTCACACACGCACACACACACACACACACACAAACACTGCCAAAGTTCACACACACCCACACACACACACAAACACTGCCAAATGTCACACACTCACACACACATACCCAAACACTGCCAACTTTCACACACACACACACACAAACACTGCCAAAGTTCTCGCACACGCACACAAAAACACTGCCAAAGTTCACACACACACACACACACACACAAACACTGCCAAAGTTCACACACACCCACACACACACACAAACACTGCCAAATGTCACACACTCACACACACATACCCAAACACTGCCAACTTTCACACACACACACACACAAACACTGCCAAAGTTCTCACACACGCACACAAAAACACTGCCAAAGTTCACACACACACACACACACACACAAACACTGCCAAAATTCACACAGGCACACAAACACTGCCAATATTCACACACACAAACACTGCCAATGTTCACACACACAGACACAAACACTGCCAAAGTTCACACACAGACACACACAAACACTGCCAATGTTCACTCACACACACTCACAAACACTGCCAACGTTCACACACACACACACAAACACATCCAAAATTCACACACACACAGAAACACTGCCAAAGTTCAGACACACACACAGACACACAAACACTGCCAAAGTTCACACACACACAGACTGCCAATGTTCACACACACACAAACACTGCCAAAGTTCACACCCACACACACACACACACACACAAAAACTGCCAAAGTTCACACACACCCACACACACACACAAACACTGCCAAATGTCACACACTCACACACACACCCCCAAACACTGCCAACTTTCACACACACACACACACAAACACTGCCAAAGTAATCACACACACACACAAAAACACTTCCAAAGTTCACACACACACACACACACACAAACACTGCCAAAATTCACACAGGCACACAAACACTGCCAATATTCACACACACAAACACTGCCAATGTTCACACACACAGACACAAACACTGCCAAATTTCACACACAGACACACACAAACACTGCCAATGTTCACTCACACACACTCACAAACACTGCCAACGTTCACACACACACACACAAACACATCCAAAATTCACACACACACAGAAACACTGCCAAAGTTCAGACACACACACAGACACACAAACACTGCCAAAGTTCACACACACACAGACTGCCAATGTTCACACACACACAAACACTGCCAAAGTTCACACCCACACACACACACACACAAACACTGCCAAAGTTCACACCCACACACACACACACACACACACTCAAACACTGCCAAAGTTCACACACACACAGACTGCCAATGTTCACACACACACAAACACTGCCAAAGTTCACACCTACACACACACACACCCACACACACACACAAACACTGCCAAATGTCACACACTCACACACACATACCCACACACTGCCAACTTTCACACACACACACATACACAAACACTGCCAAAGTTCTCACACACACACACAAAAACACTGCCAAAGTTCACACACACACACACACACAAACACTGCCAAAATTCACACAGACGCACAAACACTGCCAAAGTTCACACACACACACACAGCCAAATTTCACACACACACACACAGCCAGAGTTGACACACACACACACACACACACACAACCAAAGTTCACACACACACAAACAGCCAAAGTTCACACACACACAAACAGCCAAGGTTCACACACACACACATACAGCCAAAGTTCACACACACACAGCCAAAGTTCACACACACACAAACACTGCCAAAGTTCACACCCACACACACACACACACACACACACAAACACTGCCAAAGTTCACACACACCCACACACACACACAAACACTGCCAAATGTCACACACTCACACACACATACCCAAACACTGCCAACTTTCACACACACACACATACACAAACACTGCCAAAGTTCTCACACACACACACAAAAACACTGCCAAAGTTCACACACACACACACACACAAACACTGCCAAAATTCACACAGACGCACAAACACTTCCAAAGTTCACACACACACACTGCCAACATACACACACACACACACACACACACACACACACACTGCCTAAGTTCACACAAACACACAAACACTGCCAGAGTTTGCAAACACACACACAAACAGACACAAATAATGCCAAAGTTCAGATACACACACAAACACACACACACACACAAGCACTGCCAAAGTTCAGACACACACACACACAAACACTGCCAATGTTCACCCACACATACACACAAACACTTCCAAAGTTCACACACACACGCACATACACGCTCAAACACTGCTAAATTTCACACACATGCAAACACACACACTCACAAACACTGCCAAAGTTCACACACACACACACACACACACACACAAACACTGCCATATTTCACACACAGACACACACAAACACGGCCAATGTTCACTCACACACACTGACAAACACTGCCAACGTTCACACACACACACACACAAACACAGCCAAAGTTCACACACACACACTCACAAACACTGCCAAAGTTCACACACACGCTCACAAACACTGCCAAAGTTCACACACACACACACACACACACACAAACACTGCCAAAGTTCACACACACACACACAAACACTGCCAGAGTGCACACACACACACACTGCCAACGTTCACACACACACACAAACACTGCCAAAGTTCACACACACACACACACACACACACAGACAAACACTGCCAATGTTCACACACCCAAACACTGCCAATGTTCAGACACACATACACACAAACACTGCCAGTTTTCGCACAGACACACAAACACTGCTAAAGTTCACACACTCACAAACACTGCCAAAGTTCACACACACACACACACACTGCCAAAGTTCAGACACACACAGACACACAAACACTGCCAAAGTTCACACACACACACAGACTGCCAATGTTCACACACACACACACAAACACTGCCAAAGTTCACACCCACACACACACACACACACACACAAACGCTGCCAAAGTTCACAAACACCCACACACACACACAAACACTGCCAAATGTCACACACCCAAACACTGCCAACTTTCACACACACACACAAACACTGCCAAAGTTCACACACACACACACACACACACACAGCTAACGTGCACACACACACACACACACACAAACACTGCCAAAGTTCACACACACACACGCACACACCCACACAAACACTGCCAAAGATCACACACACACACAGACACACACACACACACACTCAAACACTGCCAAACTTCACACACACACACACAGCCAAATTTCACACACACACACACAGCCAGAGTTCACACACACACACACACACACACAGCCAAAGTTCACACACACACAAACAGCCAAAGTTCACACACACACACAGCCAAGGTTCACACACACACACATACACACAGCCAAAGTTCACACACACACAGCCAAAGTTCACAAACACACAGCCAAAGTCCACACACACACATACACACACAAACACTGCCAAAGTTCACACACACCCACACACACACACAAACACTGCCAAATGTCACACACTCACACACACATACCCAAACACTGCCAACTTTCACACACACACACACACAAACACTGCCAAAGTTCTCGCACACGCACACAAAAACACTGCCAAAGTTCACACACACACACACACACACACACAAACACTGCCAAAGTTCACACACACCCACACACACACACAAACACTGCCAAATGTCACACACTCACACACACATACCCAAACACTGCCAACTTTCACACACACACACACACAAACACTGCCAAAGTTCTCACACACGCACACAAAAACACTGCCAAAGTTCACACACACACACACACACACACAAACACTGCCAAAATTCACACAGGCACACAAACACTGCCAATATTCACACACACAAACACTGCCAATGTTCACACACACAGACACAAACACTGCCAAAGTTCACACACAGACACACACAAACACTGCCAATGTTCACTCACACACACTCACAAACACTGCCAACGTTCACACACACACACACAAACACATCCAAAATTCACACACACACAGAAACGCTGCCAAAGTTCAGACACACACACAGACACACAAACACTGCCAAAGTTCACACACACACAGACTGCCAATGTTCACACACACACAAACACTGCCAAAGTTCACACCCACACAAACACACACACACACACAAACACTGCCAAAGTTCACACACACCCACACACACACACAAACACTGCCAAATGTCACACACTCACACACACATACCCAAACACTGCCAACTTTCACACACACACACACACAAACACTGCCAAAGTAATCACACACACACACAAAAACACTTCCAAAGTTCACACACACACACACACACACAAACACTGCCAAAATTCACACAGGCACACAAACACTGCCAATATTCACACACACAAACACTGCCAATGTTCACACACACAGACACAAACACTGCCAAATTTCACACACAGACACACACAAACACTGCCAATGTTCACTCACACACACTCACAAACACTGCCAACGTTCACACACACACACACAAACACATCCAAAATTCACACACACACAGAAACACTGCCAAAGTTCAGACACACACACAGACACACAAACACTGCCAAAGTTCACACACACACAGACTGCCAATGTTCACACACACACAAACACTGCCAAAGTTCACACCCACACACACACACACACACAAACACTGCCAAAGTTCACACCCACACACACACACACACACACACTCAAACACTGCCAAAGTTCACACACACACAGACTGCCAATGTTCACACACACACAAACACTGCCAAAGTTCACACCTACACACACACACACACACACACACACACACAAACACTGCCAAAGTTCACACACACCCACACACACACACAAACACTGCCAAATGTCACACACTCACACACACATACCCACACACTGCCAACTTTCACACACACACACATACACAAACACTGCCAAAGTTCTCACACACACACACAAAAACACTGCCAAAGTTCACACACACACACACACACAAACACTGCCAAAATTCACACAGACGCACAAACACTGCCAAAGTTCACACACACACACACAGCCAAATTTCACACACACACACACAGCCAGAGTTGACACACACACACACACACACACACACAACCAAAGTTCACACACACACAAACAGCCAAAGTTCACACACACACAAACAGCCAAGGTTCACACACACACACATACAGCCAAAGTTCACACACACACAGCCAAAGTTCACACACACACAAACACTGCCAAAGTTCACACCCACACACACACACACACACACACACACAAACACTGCCAAAGTTCACACACACCCACACACACACACAAACACTGCCAAATGTCACACACTCACACACACATACCCAAACACTGCCAACTTTCACACACACACACATACACAAACACTGCCAAAGTTCTCACACACACACACAAAAACACTGCCAAAGTTCACACACACACACACACACAAACACTGCCAAAATTCACACAGACGCACAAACACTTCCAAAGTTCACACACACACACTGCCAACATACACACACACACACACACACACACACACACACACACTGCCTAAGTTCACACAAACACACAAACACTGCCAGAGTTTGCAAACACACACACAAACAGACACAAATAATGCCAAAGTTCAGATACACACACAAACACACACACACACACAAGCACTGCCAAAGTTCAGACACACACACACACAAACACTGCCAATGTTCACCCACACACACACACAAACACTTCCAAAGTTCACACACACACGCACATACACGCTCAAACACTGCTAAATTTCACACACATGCAAACACACACACTCACAAACACTGCCAAAGTTCACACACACACACACACACACACACAAACACTGCCATATTTCACACACAGACACACACAAACACGGCCAATGTTCACTCACACACACTGACAAACACTGCCAACGTTCACACACACACACACACAAACACAGCCAAAGTTCACACACACACACTCACAAACACTGCCAAAGTTCACACACACGCTCACAAACACTGCCAAAGTTCACACACACACACACACACACAAACACTGCCAAAGTTCACACACACACACACAAACACTGCCAGAGTGCACACACACACACACTGCCAACGTTCACACACACACACAAACACTGCCAAAGTTCACACACACACACACACACACACAGACAAACACTGCCAATGTTCACACACCCAAACACTGCCAATGTTCAGACACACATACACACAAACACTGCCAGTTTTCGCACAGACACACAAACACTGCTAAAGTTCACACACTCACAAACACTGCCAAAGTTCACACACACACACACACACTGCCAAAGTTCAGACACACACAGACACACAAACACTGCCAAAGTTCACACACACACACAGACTGCCAATGTTCACACACACACACACAAACACTGCCAAAGTTCACACCCACACACACACACACACACACACACAAACGCTGCCAAAGTTCACAAACACCCACACACACACACAAACACTGCCAAATGTCACACACCCAAACACTGCCAACTTTCACACACACACACAAACACTGCCAAAGTTCACACACACACACACACACACACAGCTAACGTGCACACACACACACACACACACACAAACACTGCCAAAGTTCACACACACACACGCACACACCCACACAAACACTGCCAAAGATCACACACACACACAGACACACACACACACACACTCAAACACTGCCAAACTTCACACACACACACACAGCCAAATTTCACACACACACACACAGCCAGAGTTCACACACACACACACACACACACAGCCAAAGTTCACACACACACAAACAGCCAAAGTTCACACACACACACAGCCAAGGTTCACACACACACACATACACACAGCCAAAGTTCACACACACACAGCCAAAGTTCACAAACACACAGCCAAAGTCCACACACACACACACACACACACACACACACACTGCCAAATTTCACACACACACACACACACAAACAAATCCAAAGTTCACACACACACAAACACTGCCAAAGTTCACAAACACACACAGACAAACACTGCCAAATTTCACACACATACACAAACACTGCCAAAGTTCACACAGACACACAAACACACACACTGCCAAAGTTCACACATGCACACACACACACATAGACAAACACTGCCAAAGTTCAAATACGCACACACACGCACACACACACACACACACAAACACTGCCAAAGTTCACACACACACACACACATACAAACATTGCCAAAGTTTACACACACACACACTCACACACTCACACACACACAGAGACACACTAACACTGCCAAAGTTCACATACACACACACACACACAGCCAAAGTTCAGACATACACACACACACAGCCAAAGTTCAGACACACACACACACACACACAGCCAAAGTTCACACACACACAAACAGCCAAACTTCACACACACACACACAGCCAAATTTCACACACACACACACACACACACAGCCAAAGTTCACACACACTCACACACACACATATAAACACAGCCAAAGTTCACACACACACACACACACACAGCCAAAGTTCACACACACACTCACACACACACAGTCAAATTTCACACACACACACACACAGCCAAAGTTCACACACACAGCCAAAGTTCACACACACACACACACACAGCCACACACACACACACACAGCCAAAGTTCACAC
>NC_054471.1:99718582-99723582 GCF_017639515.1 Carcharodon carcharias
CAGCCAAAGTTCACACACACTCACACACACACATACAAACTCTGCCAAATTCACACACACACACACACAGCCAAAGTTCACACACACACACACACACAGCCGAAGTTCACACACACACACAGCCAAAGTTCACACACACACACACACACACACACACACACACACAGCCACGCACACACACACAGCCAAAGTTCACACACTCACACAGCCAAAGTTCACACACAAAAACACTGCCAAAGTTCACACACACACACACACACAATCACTGCCAAAGTTTACACACACACACACAAACACTGAAACACTGCTAAAGCTCACACACACAAACTGCCAAAGTTCGCGCACACACACACACTGCCAAAGTACACACACACACACACACAGCTAATGTGCACACACACACACACACAAACACTGCCAAAGTTCACACACACACACGCACACACCCACACAAACACTGCCAAAGATCACACACACACACAGACACACACACACACACTCAAACACTGCCAAAGTTCACACACACACAGCCAAATTTCACACACACACACACACAGCCAGAGTTCACACACACACACACACACACAGCCAAAGTTCACACACACACACAGCCAAGGTTCACACACACACACATACACACAACCAAAGTTCACACACACACAACCAAAGTTCACAAACACACAGCCAAAGTCCACACACACACACACACACACACAAACACTGCCAAAGTTCACACACTGCCAAATTTCACACACACACACACACACAAACAAATCCAAAGTTCACACACACACAAACACTGCCAAAGTTCACAAACACACACAGACAAACACTGCCAAATTTCACACACACACACAAACACTGCCAAAGTTCACACAGACACACAAACACACACACTGCCAAAGTTCACACATGCACACACACACACACACATAGACAAACACTGCCAAAGTTCAAATACGCACACACACACGCACACACACACACACACAAACACTGCCAAAGTTCACACACACACACACATACAAACACTGCCAAAGTTTACACACACACACACTCACACACTCACACACACACAGAGACACACAAACACTGCCAAAGTTCACATACACACACACACAGCCAAAGTTCACTCACAGACACACACACACACACACACAGCCAAAGTTCAGACACACACACACACACACAGCCAAAGTTCACACACACACAAACAGACAAATTTCGCACACACACACACAGCCAAATTTCTCACAAACACACACACACACACAGCCAAAGTTCACACACTCACACACACACATACAAACACTGCCAAATTCACACACACACACACACAGCCAAAGTTCACACACACACACACACACAGCCAAAGTTCACACACACACTCACACACACACACAGTCAAATTTCACACACACACACACACAGCCAAAGTTCACACACACACACAGCCAAAGTTCACACACACACACACACACACACACAGCCGCACACACACACACAGCCAAAGTTCACACACACACACACACACAGCCAAAGTTCACATCCACACACACACACACACCACCAAAGTTCACACACACACACAGCCAAAGTCCACACACACACACACACACACACTCACACAAACATTGCCAAAATTCGCACACACACACAAACAAACACTGCCAAAGTTCACACACACGCATACACTGCCAAAGTTCGCACACACAGACACATACGCTGCCAATGTTCACACACACACAAATACACAGCCAAAGTTCACACACACACACACACGTTCACACACACACACAGCCCAGGTTCTCACACACACACACACACTCAGCCATTGTTCACACACACACACAGCCAAAGTTCACACACACACACAGACACACACAGCCAAGGTTCACACACACACACACACACACAAAAACACTGCCAAAGTTCACACACACACAAACAAACACTGAAACACTGCCAAAGTTCACACACACAAACTGCCAAAGTTCGCGCACACACACACACTGCCAAAGTACACACACACACACACACACACAGCTAACGTGCACACACACACACACACACACAAACACTGCCAAAGTTCACACACACACACGCACACACCCACACAAACACTGCCAAAGATCACACACACACACACACTCAAACACTGCCAAAGTTCACACACACACACACACAGCCAAATTTCACACACACACACACACAGCCAGAGTTCACACACACACAAACACACACACAGCCAAAGTTCACACACACACAAACAGCCAAAGTTCACACACACACACAGCCAAGGTTCACACACACACATACACACAGCCAAAGTTCACACACACACAGCCAAAGTTCACAAACACACAGCCAAAGTCCACCCACACACACACACACACACAAACACTGCCAAAGTTCTCACACACACACTGCCAAATTTCACACACACACACATACACAAACAAATCCAAAGTTCACACACACACAAACACTGGAAAAGTTCACAAACACACACACACAAACACTGCCAAAGTTCACACACACACACAAACACTGCCAAAGTTCACACAGACACACAAACACACACACTGCCAAAGTTCACACATGCACACACACACACACACAGCCACACACACACACAGACAGCCAAAGTTCACACACACACACAGCCAAAGTTCACACACACACACACAGCCAAAGTTCACATCCACACACACACACACACACCACCAAAGTTCACACACACACACAGCCAAAGTCCACACACACACACACACACACACACACACTCACACAAACATTGCCAAAATTCGCACACACACACAAACAAACACTGCCAAAGATCACACGCATGCATACACTGCCAAAGTTCGCACACACAGACACATACACTGCCAATGTTCGCACACACACAAATACACACACACACAGCCAAAGTTCACACACACACACACACACACACAAACACTGCCAAAGTTCACAGACGCACACACATACAAACACTGCCAAAGTTCAGACACACACACACTGCCAAAATACAAACACACACACACAAACACTGCTAAAATTCACACTCAAACACACACAAACACTGCCAATGTTCACCCACACACACACACAAACACTTCCAAAGTTTACACACACACACACATACACGCTCAAACACTGCTAAATTTCACACACATGCAAACACACACACTCACAAACACTGCCAAAGTTCACACACACACACACACACACACAAACACTGCCAAATTTCACACACAGACACACACAAACACTGCCAATGTTCACTCACACACACTGACAAACACTGCCAACGTTCACACACACACACACACAAACACAGCCAAAGTTCACACACACACACTCACAAACACTGCCAAAGTTCACACACACACTCACAAACACTGCCAAAGTTCACACACACACACACACACACACAAACACTGCCAACTTTCACACACACACACACAAACACTGCCAAAGTGCGCACACACACACACTGCCAACGTTCACACACACACACAAACACTGCCAAAGTTCACACACACACACACACACACACACACACACAGACAAACAAACACTGCCAATGTTCACACACCCAAACACTGCCAATGTTCAGACACACATACACACAAACACTGCCAAATTTCACACAGACACACAAACACTGCCAAAGTTCACACACACACAAACACTGCCAAAGTTCACACACACACACACACACACTGCCAAAGTTCAGACACACACAGACACACAAACACTGCCAAAGTTCACACACACACACAGACTGCCAATGTTCACACACACACACACAAACACTGCCAAAGTTCACACCCACACACACACACACACACACACACAAACTCTGCCAAAGTTCACAAACACCCACACACACACACAAACACTGCCAAATGTCACACACCCAAACACTGCCAACTTTCACACACACACACAAACACTGCCAAAGTTCTCACACACACACACACACACACACACAGCTAACGTGCACAAACACACACACACACACACAAACACTGCCAAAGTTCACACACACACACGCACACACCCACACAAACACTGCCAAAGATCACACACACACACAGACACACACACACACACTCAAACACTGCCAAAGTTCACACACACACACACAGCCAAATTTCACACACACACACACAGCCAGAGTTCACACACACACACACACACACACACAGCCAAAGTTCACACACACACAAACAGCCAAAGTTCACACACACACACAGCCAAGGTTCACACACACACACATACACACAGCCAAAGTTCACACACACACAGCCAAGTTCACAAACACACAGCCAAAGTCCACACACACACACACACACACACACACAAACAAATCCAAAGTTCACACACACACAAACACTGCCAAAGTTCACAAACACACACAGACAAACACTGCCAAATTTCACACACACACACAAACACTGCCAAAGTTCACACAGACACACAAACACACACACTGCCAAAGTTCACACATGCACACACACACACATAGACAAACACTGCCAAAGTTCAAATACGCACACACACGCACACACACACACACACAAACACTGCCAAAGTTCACACACACACACACACATACAAACACTGCCAAAGTTTACACACACACACACTCACACACTCACACACACACACAGAGACACACTAACACTGCCAAAGTTCACATACACACACACACAGCCAAAGTTCAGACACACACACACACACACACACAGCCAAAGTTCACACACACACAAACAGCCAAATTTCACACACACACACACAGCCAAATTTCACACACACACACACACACACACACAGCCAAAGTTCACACACACTCACACACACACATATAAACACAGCCAAAGTTGACACACACACACACACACACAGCCAAAGTTCACACACACACTCACACACACACAGTCAAATTTCACACACACACACACACAGCCAAAGTTCACACACACACA
>NC_054471.1:99728582-99771082 GCF_017639515.1 Carcharodon carcharias
ACACACACACACAAACAAATCCAAAGTTCACACACACACAAACACTGCCAAAGTTCACAAACACACACACACAAACACTGCCAAATTTCACACACACACACAAACACTGCCAAAGTTCACACAGACACACAAACACACACACTGCCAAAGTTCACACATGCACACACACACACATAGACAAACACTGCCAAAGTTCAAATACGCACACACACGCACACACACACACACAAACACTGCCAAAGTTCACACACACACACACGTACAAACACTGCCAAAGTTTACACACACACACTCACACACTCACACACACACAGAGACACACAAACACTGCCAAAGTTCACATACACACACACACACAGCCAAAGTTCACTCACACACACACACACACACACAGCCAAAGTTCAGACACACACACACACACAGCCAAAGTTCACACACACACAAACAGACAAATTTCACACACACACACACAGCCAAATTTCACACACACACACACACACAGCCAAAGTTCACACACACTCACACACACACATACAAACTCTGCCAAATTCACACACACACACACACACACACAGCCAAAGTTCACACACACACACACACACAGCCAAAGTTCACACACACACACAGCCAAAGTTCACACACACACACACACACACACACACACAGCCACACACACACACACAGCCAAAGTTCACACACACACACAGCCAAAGTTCACACACAAAAACACTGCCAAAGTTCACACACACACACACACAATCACTGCCAAAGTTTACACACACACACACAAACACTGAAACACTGCCAAAGTTCACACACACAAACTGCCAAAGTTCGCGCACACACACACACTGCCAAAGTACACACACACACACACACACACAGCTAATGTGCACACACACACACACACACACACACACACAAACACTGCCAAAGTTCACACACACACACGCACACACCCACACAAACACTGCCAAAGATCACACACACACACAGACACACACACACACACTCAAACACTGCCAAAGTTCACACACACACACAGCCAAATTTCACACACACACACACACAGCCAGAGTTCACACACACACACACACACACAGCCAAAGTTCACACACACACAAACAGCCAAAGTTCACACACACACACACAGCCAAGGTTCACACACACACACACATACACACAGCCAAAGTTCACACACACACAACCAAAGTTCACAAACACACAGCCAAAGTCCACACACACACACACACATACACAAACACTTCCAAAGTTCAGACACTGCCAAATTTCACACACACACACACACACACAAACAAATCCAAAGTTCACACACACACAAACACTGCCAAAGTTCACACAGACACACAAACACACACACTGCCAAAGTTCACACATGCACACACACACACACATAGACAAACACTGCCAAAGTTCACACACTGCCAAATTTCACACACACACACACACACAAACAAATCCAAAGTTCACACACACACAAACACAGCCAAAGTTCACAAACACACACAGACAAACACTGCCAAATTTCACACACACACAAACACTGCCAAAGTTCACACAGACACACAAACACACACACTGCCAAAGTTCACACATGCACACACACACACACATAGACAAACACTGCCAAAGTTCAAATACGCACACACACGCACACACACACACACAATCACTGCCAAAGTTTACACACACACACAAACACTGAAACACTGCTAAAGTTCACACACACAAACTGCCAAAGTTCGCGCACACACACACACTGCCAAAGTACACACACACACACACACAGCTAATGTGCACACACACACACACAAACACTGCCAAAGTTCACACACACACACGCACACACCCACACAAACACTGCCAAAGATCACACACACACACAGACACACACACACACACTCAAACACTGCCAAAGTTCACACACACACACAGCCAAATTTCACACACACACACACACACACAGCCAGAGTTCACACACACACACACACACAGCCAAAGTTCACACACACACAAACAGCCAAAGTTCACACACACACACAGCCAAGGTTCACACACACACAGATACACACAGCCAAAGTTCACACACACACAACCAAAATTCACAAACACACAGCCAAAGTCCACACACACACACACACACACACAAACACTGCCAAAGTTCACACACTGCCAAATTTCACACACACACACACACAAACAAATCCAAAGTTCACACACACACAAACACAGCCAAAGTTCACAAACACACACAGACAAACACTGCCAAATTTCACACACACACACAAACACTGCCAAAGTTCACACAGACACACAAACACACACACTGCCAAAGTTCACACATGCACACACACACACACATAGACAAACACTGCCAAAGTTCAAATACGCACACACACGCACACACACACACACACACACAAACACTGCCAAAGTTCACACACACACACATACAAACACTGCCAAAGTTTACACACACACACACTCACACACTCACACACACACAGAGACACACAAATACTGCCAAAGTTCACATACACACACACACAGCCAAAGTTCACTCACACACACAAACACACAGACACACACACACACACTCAAACACTGCCAAAGTTCACACACACACACAGCCAAGGTTCACACACACACACACATACACACAGCCAAAGTTCACACACACACAGCCAAAGTTCACAAACACACAGCCAAAGTCCACCCACACACACACACACACACAAACACTGCCAAAGTTCACACACACACACTGCCAAATTTCACACACACACACACACACACACACACACAAACAAATCCAAAGTTCACACACACACAAACACTGCCAAAGTTCACAAAACACACACACAAACACTGCCAAAGTTCACACACACACACAAACACTGCCAAAGTTCACACAGACACACAAACACACACACTGCCAAAGTTCACACATGCACACACACACACATAGACAAACACTGCCAAAGTTCAAATACGCACACACACGCACACACACACACAAACACTGCCAAAGTTCACACACACACACACGTACAAACACTGCCAAAGTTTACACACACACACACTCACACACTCACACACAAACAGAGACACACAAACACTGCCAAAGTTCACATACACACACACACACAGCCAAAGTTCACTCACACACACACACACACACACAGCCAAAGTTCAGACACACACACACACACACAGCCAAAGTTCACACACACACAAACAGACAAATTTCACACACACACACACAGCCAAATTTCACACACACACACACACAGCCAAAGTTCACACACACTCACACACACACATACAAACTCTGCCAAATTCACACACACACACACACAGCCAAAGTTCACACACACACACATACACAGCCAAAGTTCACACACACACACAGCCAAAGTTCACACACACACACACACACACAGCCACACACACACACACAGCCAAAGTTCACACACACACAGCCAAAGTTCACACACAAAAACACTGCCAAAGTTCACACACACACACACACAATCACTGCCAAAGTTTACACACACACACAGAAACACTGAAACACTGCCAAAGTTCACACACACAAACTGCCAAAGTTCGCGCACACACACACACTGCCAAAGTACACACACACACACACACACCTAATGTGCACACACACACACACACACACACACACACAAACACTGCCAAAGTTCACACACACACACGCACACACCCACACAAACACTGCCAAAGATCACACACACACAGACACACACACACACACTCAAACACTGCCAATGTTCACACACACACACAGCCAAATTTCACACACACACACACACAGCCAGAGTTCACACACACACACACACACAGAGCCAAAGTTCACACACACACAAACAGCCAAAGTTCACACACACACAGCCAAGGTTCACACACACACACATACACACAGCCAAAGTTCACACACACACAACCAAAGTTCACAAACACACAGCCAAAGTCCACACACACACACACAAACACTGCCAAAGTTCACACACTGCCAAATTTCACACACACACACACACACACAAACAAATCCAAAGTTCACACACACACAAACACTGCCAAAGTTCACAAACACACACACACAAACACTGCCAAATTTCACACACACACACAAACACTGCCAAAGTTCACACAGACACACAAACACACACACTGCCAAAGTTCACACATGCACACACACACACATAGACAAACACTGCCAAAGTTCAAATACGCACACACACGCACACACACACACACAAACACTGCCAAAGTTCACACACACACACACGTACAAACACTGCCAAAGTTTACACACACACACACTCACACACTCACACACACACAGAGACACACAAACACTGCCAAAGTTCACATACACACACACACACAGCCAAAGTTCACTCACACACACACACACACACACAGCCAAAGTTCAGACACACACACACACACAGCCAAAGTTCACACACACACAAACAGACAAATTTCACACACACACACACAGCCAAATTTCACACACACACACACACACAGCCAAAGTTCACACACACTCACACACACACATACAAACTCTGCCAAATTCACACACACACACACACACAGCCAAAGTTCACACACACACACACACACAGCCAAAGTTCACACACACACACAGCCAAAGTTCACACACACACACACACACAGCCACACACACACACACAGCCAAAGTTCACACACACACACAGCCAAAGTTCACACACAAAAACACTGCCAAAGTTCACACACACACACACACAATCACTGCCAAAGTTTACACACACACACACAAACACTGAAACACTGCCAAAGTTCACACACACAAACTGCCAAAGTTCGCGCACACACACACACTGCCAAAGTACACACACACACACACACACAGCTAATGTGCACACACACACACACACACACACACACAAACACTGCCAAAGTTCACACACACACACGCACACACCCACACAAACACTGCCAAAGATCACACACACACACAGACACACACACACACACTCAAACACTGCCAAAGTTCACACACACACACAGCCAAATTTCACACACACACACACACAGCCAGAGTTCACACACACACACACACACACAGCCAAAGTTCACACACACACAAACAGCCAAAGTTCACACACACACACACAGCCAAGGTTCACACACACACACATACACACAGCCAAAGTTCACACACACACAACCAAAGTTCACAAACACACAGCCAAAGTCCACACACACACACACACATACACAAACACTTCCAAAGTTCAGACACTGCCAAATTTCACACACACACACACACACACACAAACAAATCCAAAGTTCACACACACACAAACACTGCCAAAGTTCACACAGACACACAAACACACACACTGCCAAAGTTCACACATGCACACACACACACACATAGACAAACACTGCCAAAGTTCACACACACACACAAACACTGCCAAAGTTCACACAGACACACAAACACACACTGCCAAATTTCACACACACACACAAACACTGCCAAAGTTCACACAGACACACAAACACACACACTGCCAAAGTTCACACATGCACACACACACACACATAGACAAACACTGCCAAAGTTCAAATACGCACACACACGCACACACACACACACACACACACAAACACTGCCAAAGTTCACACACACACACACATACAAACACTGCCAAAGTTTACACACACACACACTCACACACTCACACACACACAGAGACACACAAATACTGCCAAAGTTCACATACACACACACACAGCCAAAGTTCACTCACACACACAAACACACAGACACACACACACACACTCAAACACTGCCAAAGTTCACACACACACACAGCCAAGGTTCACACACACACACACATACACACAGCCAAAGTTCACACACACACAGCCAAAGTTCACAAACACACAGCCAAAGTCCACCCACACACACACACACACACAAACACTGCCAAAGTTCACACACACACACTGCCAAATTTCACACACACACACACACACACACACAAACAAATCCAAAGTTCACACACACACAAACACTGCCAAAGTTCACAAAACACACACACAAACACTGCCAAAGTTCACACACACACACAAACACTGCCAAAGTTCACACAGACACACAAACACACACACTGCCAAAGTTCACACATGCACACACACACACATAGACAAACACTGCCAAAGTTCAAATACGCACACACACGCACACACACACACAAACACTGCCAAAGTTCACACACACACACACGTACAAACACTGCCAAAGTTTACACACACACACACTCACACACTCACACACACACAGAGACACACAAACACTGCCAAAGTTCACATACACACACACACACAGCCAAAGTTCACTCACACACACACACACACACACAGCCAAAGTTCAGACACACACACACACAGCCAAAGTTCACACACACACAAACAGACAAATTTCACACACACACACACAGCCAAATTTCACACACACACACACACAGCCAAAGTTCACACACACTCACACACACACATACAAACTCTGCCAAATTCACACACACACACACACACAGCCAAAGTTCACACACACACACATACACAGCCAAAGTTCACACACACACACAGCCAAAGTTCACACACACACACACACACACACACACAGCCACACACACACACACAGCCAAAGTTCACACACACACAGCCAAAGTTCACACACAAAAACACTGCCAAAGTTCACACACACACACACACAATCACTGCCAAAGTTTACACACACACACAGAAACACTGAAACACTGCCAAAGTTCACACACACAAACTGCCAAAGTTCGCGCACACACACACACTGCCAAAGTACACACACACACACACACACACCTAATGTGCACACACACACACACACACACACACACAAACACTGCCAAAGTTCACACACACACACGCACACACCCACACAAACACTGCCAAAGATCACACACACACAGACACACACACACACACTCAAACACTGCCAATGTTCACACACACACACAGCCAAATTTCACACACACACACACACAGCCAGAGTTCACACACACACACACACACAGAGCCAAAGTTCACACACACACAAACAGCCAAAGTTCACACACACACAGCCAAGGTTCACACACACACACATACACACAGCCAAAGTTCACACACACACAACCAAAGTTCACAAACACACAGCCAAAGTCCACACACACACACACACAAACACTGCCAAAGTTCACACACTGCCAAATTTCACACACACACACACACACACAAACAAATCCAAAGTTCACACACACACAAACACTGCCAAAGTTCACAAACACACACACACAAACACTGCCAAATTTCACACACACACACAAACACTGCCAAAGTTCACACAGACACACAAACACACACACTGCCAAAGTTCACACATGCACACACACACACATAGACAAACACTGCCAAAGTTCAAATACGCACACACACGCACACACACACACACAAACACTGCCAAAGTTCACACACACACACACGTACAAACACTGCCAAAGTTTACACACACACACACTCACACACTCACACACACACAGAGACACACAAACACTGCCAAAGTTCACATACACACACACACACAGCCAAAGTTCACTCACACACACACACACACACACAGCCAAAGTTCAGACACACACACACACACAGCCAAAGTTCACACACACACAAACAGACAAATTTCACACACACACACACAGCCAAATTTCACACACACACACACACACAGCCAAAGTTCACACACACTCACACACACACATACAAACTCTGCCAAATTCACACACACACACACACACAGCCAAAGTTCACACACACACACACACACAGCCAAAGTTCACACACACACACAGCCAAAGTTCACACACACACACACACACAGCCACACACACACACACAGCCAAAGTTCACACACACACACAGCCAAAGTTCACACACAAAAACACTGCCAAAGTTCACACACACACACACACAATCACTGCCAAAGTTTACACACACACACACAAACACTGAAACACTGCCAAAGTTCACACACACAAACTGCCAAAGTTCGCGCACACACACACACTACCAAAGTACACACACACACACACACACAGCTAATGTGCACACACACACACACACACACACACACACACAAACACTGCCAAAGTTCACACACACACACGCACACACCCACACAAACACTGCCAAAGATCACACACACACACAGACACACACACACACACTCAAACACTGCCAAAGTTCACACACACACACAGCCAAATTTCACACACACACACACACAGCCAGAGTTCACACACACACACACACACACAGCCAAAGTTCACACACACACAAACAGCCAAAGTTCACACACACACACACAGCCAAGGTTCACACACACACACATACACACAGCCAAAGTTCACACACACACAACCAAAGTTCACAAACACACAGCCAAAGTCCACACACACACACACACATACACAAACACTTCCAAAGTTCAGACACTGCCAAATTTCACACACACACACACACACAAACAAATCCAAAGTTCACACACACACAAACACTGCCAAAGTTCACACAGACACACAAACACACACACTGCCAAAGTTCACACATGCACACACACACACACATAGACAAACACTGCCAAAGTTCACACACTGCCAAATTTCACACACACACACACACACTGCCAAAGTTCACACAGACACACAGACAAACACTGCCAAATTTCACACACACACACAAACACTGCCAAAGTTCACACAGACACACAAACACACACACTGCCAAAGTTCACACATGCACACACACACACACATAGACAAACACTGCCAAAGTTCAAATACGCACACACACGCACACACACACACACAAACACTGCCAAAGTTCACACACACACACACATACAAACACTGCCAAAGTTTACACACACACACACTCACACACTCACACACACACAGAGACACACAAACACTGCCAAAGTTCACATACACACACACACAGCCAAAGTTCACTCACACACACAAACACACAGACACACACACACACACTCAAACACTGCCAAAGTTCACACACACACACAGCCAAGGTTCACACACACACACACACATACACACAGCCAAAGTTCACACACACACAGCCAAAGTTCACAAACACACAGCCAAAGTCCACCCACACACACACACACACACAAACACTGCCAAAGTTCACACACACACACTGCCAAATTTCACACACACACACACAAACAAACAAATCCAAAGTTCACACACACACAAACACTGCCAAAGTTCACAAAACACACACACAAACACTGCCAAAGTTCACACACACACACAAACACTGCCAAAGTTCACACAGACACACAAACACACACACTGCCAAAGTTCACACATGCACACACACACACACATAGACAAACACTGCCAAAGTTCAAATACGCACACACACGCACACACACACACACACAAACACTGCCAAAGTTCACACACACACACACGTACAAACACTGCCAAAGTTTACACACACACACACTCACACACTCACACACACACAGAGACACACAAACACTGCCAAAGTTCACTCACACACACACACACACACACACACAGCCAAAGTTCAGACACACACACACACACAGCCAAAGTTCACACACACACACAGACAAATTTCACACACACACACACAGCCAAATTTCACACACACACACACACAGCCAAAGTTCACACACACTCAAACACACACATACAAACTCTGCCAAATTCACACACACACACACACAACCAAAGTTCACACACACACACACACACAGCCAAAGTTCACACACACACACAGCCAAAGTTCACACACACACACACACACACACACACACACACAGCCACACACACACACAGCCAAAGTTCACTCACACACACAGCCAAAGTTCACACACAAAAACACTGCCAAAGTTCACATACACACACACACAATCACTGCCAAAGTTTACACACACACACACAAACACTGAAACACTGCCAAAGTTCACACACACAAACTGCCAAAGTTCGCGCACACACACACACTGCCAAAGTACACACACACACACACACACAGCTAATGTGCACACACACACACACACACACACACAAACACTGCCAAAGTTCACACACACACACACGCACACACCCACACAAACACTGCCAAAGATCACACACACACACAGACACACACACACACACTCAAACACTGCCAAAGTTCACACACACACACAGCCAAATTTCACACACACACACACACAGCCAGAGTTCACACACACACACACACACAGCCAAAGTTCACACACACACAAACAGCCAAAGTTCACACACACACACAGCCAAGGTTCACACACACACACATACACACAGCCAAAGTTCACACACACACAACCAAAGTTCACAAACACACAGCCAAAGTCCACACACACACACACACACACACAAACACTGCCAAAGTTCAGACACTGCCAAATTTCACACACACACACACACAAACAAATCCAAAGTTCACACACACACAAACACTGCCAAAGTTCACACACACACACTGCCAAATTTCACACACACACACACACACAAACAAATCCAAAGTTCACACACACACAAACACTGCCAAAGTTCACAAAACACACACACAAACACTGCCAAAGTTCACACACACACACAAACACTGCCAAAGTTCACACATACACACAAACACACACACTGCCAAAGTTCACACATGCACACACACACACATAGACAAACACTGCCAAAGTTCAAATACGCACACACACGCACACACACACACACAAACACTGCCAAAGTTCACACACACACACACGTACAAACACTGCCAAAGTTTACACACACACACACTCACACACTCACACACACACAGAGACACACAAACACTGCCAAAGTTCACATACACACACACACACAGCCAAAGTTCACTCACACACACACACACACACACACAGCCAAAGTTCAGACACACACACACACACACAGCCAAAGTTCACACACACACAAACAGACAAATTTCACACACACACACACAGCCAAATTTCACACACACACACACACAGCCAAAGTTCACACACACTCACACACACACATACAAACTCTGCCAAATTCACACACACACACACACACAGCCAAAGTTCACACACACACACACACACAGCCAAAGTTCACACACACACACAGCCAAAGTTCACACACACACACACACACACACACACACAGCCACACACACACACACAGCCAAAGTTCACACACACACACAGCCAAAGTTCACACACAAAAACACTGCCAAAGTTCATACACACACACACACAATCACTGCCAAAGTTTACACACACACACACAAACACTGAAACACTGCCAAAGTTCACACACACAAACTGCCAAAGTTCGCGCACACACACACACTGCCAAAGTACACACACACACACAGCTAATGTGCACACACACACACACACACACACACAAACACTGCCAAAGTTCACACACACACACACACACACCCACACAAACACTGCCAAAGATCACACACACACACACACACACACACACACACACTCAAACACTGCCAAAGTTCACACACACACACAGCCAAATTTCACACACACACACACACAGCCAGAGTTCACACACACACACACACAGCCAAAGTTCACACACACACACAGCCAAGGTTCACACACACACACATACACACAGCCAAAGTTCACACACACACAACCAAAGTTCACAAACACACAGCCAAAGTCCACACACACACACACACACACACAAACACTGCCAAAGTTCACACACTGCCAAATTTCACACACACACACACACACACAAACAAATCCAAAGTTCACACCCACACAAACACTGCCAAAGTTCACAAACACACACAGACAAACACTGCCAAATTTCACACACACACACAAACACTGCCAAAGTTCACACAGACACACAAACACACACACTGCCAAAGTTCACACATGCACACACACACACACATAGACAAACACTGCCAAAGTTCAAATACGCACACACACGCACACACACACACACACAAACACTGCCAAAGTTCACACACACACACACATACAAACACTGCCAAAGTTTACACACACACACACTCACACACTCACACACACACAGAGACACACAAACACTGCCAAAGTTCACATACACACACACACAGCCAAAGTTCACTCACACACACAAACACACACACACACACACACAGCCAAAGTTCAGACACACACACACACACACAGCCAAAGTTCACACACACACAAACAGACAAATTTCGCACACACACACACAGCCAAATTTCTCACACACACACACAGCCAGAGTTCACACACACACAAACACACACACAGCCAAAGTTCACACACACACAAACAGCCAAAGTTCACACACACACACAGCCAAGATTCACACACACACACACACACAGCCAAGATTCACACACACACACACAATCACTGCCAAAGTTCACACACACACAAACAAACACTGAAACACTGCCAAGGTTCACACACACAAACTGCCAAAGTTCGCGCACACACACACACTGCCAAAGTACACACACACACACACACACACACACACACAGCTAACGTGCACACACACACACACACACACACACACACACAAACACTGCCAAAGTTCACACACACACACACGTACAAACACTGCCAAAGTTTACACACACACACACTCACACACTCACACACACACAGAGACACACAAACACTGCCAAAGTTCACATACACACACAAACACTGCCAAAGTTCACACACACACACGCACACACCCACACAAACACTGCCAAAGATCACACACACACACAGACACACACACACACACACTCAAACACTGCCAAAGTTCACACACACACACGCACAGCCAAATTTCACACACACACACACAGCCAGAGTTCACACACACACAGCCAAAGTTCACACACACACAAACAGCCAAAGTTCACACACACACACAGCCAAGATTCACACACACACATACACACAGCCAAAGTTCACACACACACAACCAAAGTTCACAAACACACAGCCAAAGTCCACCCACACACACACACACACACACAAACACTGCCAAAGTTCACACACACACACTGCCAAATTTCACAAACACACACACACAAACAAATCCAAAGTTCACACACACACAAACACTGCCAAAGTTCACAAACACACACACACAAACACTGCCAAAGTTCACACACACACACAAACACTGCCAAAGTTCACACAGACACACAAACACACACACTGCCAAAGTTCACACTTGCACACACACACACACATAGACAAACACTGCCAAAGTTCAAATACGCACACACACGCACACACACACACACACAAACACTGCCAAAGTTCACACACACACACACATACAAACACTGCCAAAGTTTACACACACTCACACACTCACACACTCACACACACACAGAGACACACAAACACTGCCAAAGTTCACATACACACACACACAGCCAAAGTTCACTCACAGACACACACACACACACACACACACACAGCCAAAGTTCAGACACACACACACACACAGCCAAAGTTCACACACACACAAACAGACAAATTTCGCACACACACACACAGCCAAATTTCTCACACACACACAGCCAAAGTTCACACACACTCACACACACACATACAAACACTACCAAATTCACACACACACACACACAGCCAAAGTTCACACACACACAAACAGCCAAAGTTCACACACACACTCACACACACACACACAGTCAAATTTCACACACACACACACACAGCCAAAGTTCACACACACACACAGCCAAAGTTCACACACACACACACACACACACACACACACACAGCCACACACACACACACAGCCAAAGTTCGCACACACACACAGCCAAAGTTCACACACACACACACAGCCAAAGTTCACATCCACACACACACACACACCACCAAAGTTCACACACACACACAGCCAAAGTCCACACACACACACACACACACTCACACAAACATTGCCAAAATTCGCACACACACACAAACAAACACTGCCAAAGTTCACACGCACGCATACACTGCCAAAGTTCGCACACACAGACACATACACTGCCAATGTTCACACACACACAAATACACACACACACAGCCAAAGTTCACACACACACACGTTCACACACACACACAGCCCAGGTTCTCACACACACACACACACACACACACACTCAGCCATTGTTCACACACACACACAGCCAAAGTTCACACACACACACAGACACACACAGCCAAGGTTCACACACACACACACACACAAAAACACTGCCAAAGTTCACACACACACACACACACACAATCACTGCCAAAGTTCACACACACACAAACAAACACTGAAACACGGCCAAGGTTCACACACATAAACTGCCAAAGTTCGCGCACACACACACACTGCCAAAGTACACACACACACACACACACACACACACACACAGCTAACGTGCACACACACACACACACACACACACAAACACTGCCAAAGTTCACACACACACACGCACACACCCACACAAACACTGCCAAAGATCACACACACACACAGACACACACACACACACACTCAAACACTGCCAAAGTTCACACACACACACGCACAGCCAAATTTCACACACACACACACAGCCAGAGTTCACACACACACAAACACACACACAGCCAAAGTTCACACACACACAAACAGCCAAAGTTCACACACACACACAGCCAAGGTTCACACACACACATACACACAGCCAAAGTTCACACACACACAGCCAAAGTTCACAAACACACAGCCAAAGTCCACCCACACACACACACACACACAAACACTGCCAAAGTTCACACACACACACTGCCAAATTTCACACACACACACACACACAAACAAATCCAAAGTTCACACACACACAAACACTGCCAAAGTTCACAAAACACACACACAAACACTGCCAAAGTTCACACACACACACAAACACTGCCAAAGTTCACACATACACACAAACACACACACTGCCAAAGTTCACACATGCACACACACACACATAGACAAACACTGCCAAAGTTCAAATACGCACACACACGCACACACACACACACAAACACTGCCAAAGTTCACACACACACACACGTACAAACACTGCCAAAGTTTACACACACACACACTCACACACTCACACACACACAGAGACACACAAACACTGCCAAAGTTCACATACACACACACACACAGCCAAAGTTCACTCACACACACACACACACACACACAGCCAAAGTTCAGACACACACACACACACACAGCCAAAGTTCACACACACACAAACAGACAAATTTCACACACACACACACAGCCAAATTTCACACACACACACACACAGCCAAAGTTCACACACACTCACACACACACATACAAACTCTGCCAAATTCACACACACACACACACACAGCCAAAGTTCACACACACACACACACACAGCCAAAGTTCACACACACACACAGCCAAAGTTCACACACACACACACACACACACACACACAGCCACACACACACACACAGCCAAAGTTCACACACACACACAGCCAAAGTTCACACACAAAAACACTGCCAAAGTTCATACACACACACACACAATCACTGCCAAAGTTTACACACACACACACAAACACTGAAACACTGCCAAAGTTCACACACACAAACTGCCAAAGTTCGCGCACACACACACACTGCCAAAGTACACACACACACACAGCTAATGTGCACACACACACACACACACACACACAAACACTGCCAAAGTTCACACACACACACGCACACACCCACACAAACACTGCCAAAGATCACACACACACACACACACACACACACACACTCAAACACTGCCAAAGTTCACACACACACACAGCCAAATTTCACACACACACACACACAGCCAGAGTTCACACACACACACACACAGCCAAAGTTCACACACACACACAGCCAAGGTTCACACACACACACATACACACAGCCAAAGTTCACACACACACAACCAAAGTTCACAAACACACAGCCAAAGTCCACACACACACACACACACACAAACACTGCCAAAGTTCACACACTGCCAAATTTCACACACACACACACACACAAACAAATCCAAAGTTCACACACACACAAACACTGCCAAAGTTCACAAACACACACAGACAAACACTGCCAAATTTCACACACACACACAAACACTGCCAAAGTTCACACAGACACACAAACACACACACTGCCAAAGTTCACACATGCACACACACACACACATAGACAAACACTGCCAAAGTTCAAATACGCACACACACGCACACACACACACACACAAACACTGCCAAAGTTCACACACACACACACATACAAACACTGCCAAAGTTTACACACACACACACTCACACACTCACACACACACAGAGACACACAAACACTGCCAAAGTTCACATACACACACACACAGCCAAAGTTCACTCACACACACAAACACACACACACACACACACAGCCAAAGTTCAGACACACACACACACACACAGCCAAAGTTCACACACACACAAACAGACAAATTTCGCACACACACACACAGCCAAATTTCTCACACACACACACAGCCAGAGTTCACACACACACAAACACACACACAGCCAAAGTTCACACACACACAAACAGCCAAAGTTCACACACACACACAGCCAAGATTCACACACACACACACACACAGCCAAGATTCACACACACACACACAATCACTGCCAAAGTTCACACACACACAAACAAACACTGAAACACTGCCAAGGTTCACACACACAAACTGCCAAAGTTCGCGCACACACACACACTGCCAAAGTACACACACACACACACACACACACACACAGCTAACGTGCACACACACACACACACACACACACACACACAAACACTGCCAAAGTTCACACACACACACACGTACAAACACTGCCAAAGTTTACACACACACACACTCACACACTCACACACACACAGAGACACACAAACACTGCCAAAGTTCACATACACACACAAACACTGCCAAAGTTCACACACACACACGCACACACCCACACAAACACTGCCAAAGATCACACACACACACAGACACACACACACACACACTCAAACACTGCCAAAGTTCACACACACACACGCACAGCCAAATTTCACACACACACACACAGCCAGAGTTCACACACACACAGCCAAAGTTCACACACACACAAACAGCCAAAGTTCACACACACACACAGCCAAGATTCACACACACACATACACACAGCCAAAGTTCACACACACACAACCAAAGTTCACAAACACACAGCCAAAGTCCACCCACACACACACACACACACACAAACACTGCCAAAGTTCACACACACACACTGCCAAATTTCACAAACACACACACACAAACAAATCCAAAGTTCACACACACACAAACACTGCCAAAGTTCACAAACACACACACACAAACACTGCCAAAGTTCACACACACACACAAACACTGCCAAAGTTCACACAGACACACAAACACACACACTGCCAAAGTTCACACATGCACACACACACACACATAGACAAACACTGCCAAAGTTCAAATACGCACACACACGCACACACACACACACACAAACACTGCCAAAGTTCACACACACACACACATACAAACACTGCCAAAGTTTACACACAATCACACACTCACACACACACAGAGACACACAAACACTGCCAAAGTTCACATACACACACACACAGCCAAAGTTCACTCACAGACACACACACACACACACACACACACAGCCAAAGTTCAGACACACACACACACACAGCCAAAGTTCACACACACACAAACAGACAAATTTCGCACACACACACACAGCCAAATTTCTCACACACACACAGCCAAAGTTCACACACACTCACACACACACATACAAACACTACCAAATTCACACACACACACACACAGCCAAAGTTCACACACACACAAACAGCCAAAGTTCACACACACACTCACACACACACACACAGTCAAATTTCACACACACACACACACACAGCCAAAGTTCACACACACAGCCAAAGTTCACACACACACACACACACACACACACACACACAGCCACACACACACACACAGCCAAAGTTCGCACACACACACAGCCAAAGTTCACACACACACACACAGCCAAAGTTCACATCCACACACACACACACACCACCAAAGTTCACACACACACACAGCCAAAGTCCACACACACACACACACACACTCACACAAACATTGCCAAAATTCGCACACACACACAAACAAACACTGCCAAAGTTCACACGCACGCATACACTGCCAAAGTTCGCACACACAGACACATACACTGCCAATGTTCACACACACACAAATACACACACACACAGCCAAAGTTCACACACACACACGTTCACACACACACACAGCCCAGGTTCTCACACACACACACACACACACACACACTCAGCCATTGTTCACACACACACACAGCCAAAGTTCACACACACACACAGACACACACAGCCAAGGTTCACACACACACACACACACAAAAACACTGCCAAAGTTCACACACACACACACACACACAATCACTGCCAAAGTTCACACACACACAAACAAACACTGAAACACGGCCAAGGTTCACACACATAAACTGCCAAAGTTCGCGCACACACACACACTGCCAAAGTACACACACACACACACACACACACACACACACAGCTAACGTGCACACACACACACACACACACACACAAACACTGCCAAAGTTCACACACACACACGCACACACCCACACAAACACTGCCAAAGATCACACACACACACAGACACACACACACACACACTCAAACACTGCCAAAGTTCACACACACACACGCACAGCCAAATTTCACACACACACACACAGCCAGAGTTCACACACACACAAACACACACACAGCCAAAGTTCACACACACACAAACAGCCAAAGTTCACACACACACACAGCCAAGGTTCACACACACACATACACACAGCCAAAGTTCACACACACACAGCCAAAGTTCACAAACACACAGCCAAAGTCCACCCACACACACACACACACACAAACACTGCCAAAGTTCACACACACACACTGCCAAATTTCACACACACACACACACACAAACAAATCCAAAGTTCACACACACACAAACACTGCCAAAGTTCACAAACACACACAAACACTGCCAAAGTTCACACAGACACACAAACACACACACTGCCAAAGTTCACACATGCACACACACACACATAGACAAACACTGCCAAAGTTCAAATACGCACACACACGCACACACGCACACACACAAACACTGCCAAATTTCACACACACACACACATACAAACACTGCCAAAGTTTACACACACACACACTCACACACTCACACACACACAGAGACACGCAAACACTGCCAAAGTTCACATACACACACACACACACACAGCCAAAGTTCAGACACACACACACAAACAGCCAAAGTTCAGACACACACACACAAACAGCCAAAGTTCACACACACACAAACAGACAAATTTCACACACACACAGCCAAATTTCACACACACACACACACACACAGCCAAAGTTCACACACACTCACACACACACATACAAACACTGCCAAATTCACACACACACACACACACAGTCAAAGTTCACACACACACACACACAGCCAAAGTTCACACACACACTCACACACACAGTCAAATTTCACACACACACACAGAGCCAAAGTTCACGCACACACACAGCCAAAGTTCACACACACACACACACACACACACACACACACACACACACACACACACACACAGACAAAGTTCACACACACACACAGCCAAAGTCCACACACACACACACACACACACACACTCACACAAACATTGCCAAAATTCGCACACAAACAAACACTGCCAAAGTTCACAAACACACACAGACAAACACTGCCAAATTTCACACACACACACAAACACTGCCAAAGTTCACACAGACACACAAACACACACACTGCCAAAGTTCACACATGCACACACACACACACATAGACAAACACTGCCAAAGTTCAAATACGCACACACACGCACACACACACACACACAAACACTGCCAAAGTTCACACACACACACACATACAAACACTGCCAAAGTTTACACACACACACACTCACACACTCACACACACACAGAGACACACAAACACTGCCAAAGTTCACATACACACACACACAGCCAAAGTTCACTCACAGACACACACACACACACACACACACACACAGCCAAAGTTCAGACACACACACACACACAGCCAAAGTTCACACACACACAAACAGACAAATTTCGCACACACACACACAGCCAAATTTCTCACACACACACACACACACACACACACACACAACCAAAGTTCACACACACTCACACACACACATACAAACACTGCCAAATTCACACACACACACACACAGCCAAAGTTCACACACACACACACACACAGCCAAAGTTCACACACACACTCACACACACACACAGTCAAATTTCACACACACACACACACACACAGCCAAAGTTCACACACACACACAGCCAAAGTTCACACACACACACACACACACACACACACACAGCCGCACACACACACACACACAGCCAAAGTTCGCACACACACACAGCCAAAGTTCACACACACACACACACACACAGCCAAAGTTCACATCCACACACACACACACACCACCAAAGTTCACACACACACACACAGCCAAAGTCCACAGACACACACACACTCACACAAACATTGCCAAAATTCGCACACACACACAAACAAACACTGCCAAAGTTCACACACACGCATACACTGCCAAAGTTCGCACACACAGACACATACACTGCCAATGTTCACACACACACAAATACACAGCCAAAGTTCACACACACACACACACGTTCACACACACACACAGCCCAGGTTGTCACACACACACACACACACACACTCAGCCATTGTTCACACACACACACAGCCAAAGTTCACACACACACACAGACACACACAGCCAAGGTTCACACACACACACACACACACACAAAAACACTGCCAAAGTTCACACACACACACACACACAATCACTGCCAAAGTTCACACACACACAAACAAACACTAAAACACTGCCAAAGTTCACACACACAAACTGCCAAAGTTCGCGCACACACACACACTGCCAAAGTACACACACACACACACACACACACACACACACAGCTCACGTGCACACACACACACAAACACTGCCAAAGTTCACACACACACACACGCACACACCCACACAAACACTGCCAAAGATCACACACACACACTCAAACACTGCCAAAGTTCACACACACACACACACACAGCCAAATTTCACACACACACACACAGCCAGAGTTCACACACACACAAACACACACACAGCCAAAGTTCACACACACACAAACAGCCAAAGTTCACACACACACACAGCCAAGGTTCACACACACACATACACACAGCCAAAGTTCACACACACACAGCCAAAGTTCACAAACACACAGCCAAAGTCCACCCACACACACACACACACACAAACACTGCCAAAGTTCACACACACACACTGCCAAATTTCACACACACACACATACACAAACAAATCCAAAGTTCACACACACACAAACACTGCCAAAGTTCACAAACACACACACACACAAACACTGCCAAAGTTCACACAGACACACAAACACACACACTGCCAAAGTTCACACATGCACACACACACACAGCCACACACACACACAGACAGCCAAAGTTCACACACACACACAGCCAAGGTTCACACACACACACACAGCCAAAGTTCACATCCACACACACACACACACACCACCAAAGTTCACACACACACACAGCCAAAGTCCACACACACACACACACACACACACAAACATTGCCAAAATTCGCACACACACACAAACAAACACTGCCAAAGATCACACACACGCATACACTGCCAAAGTTCGCACACACAGACACATACACTGCCAATGTTCGCACACACACAAATACACACACACACAGCCAAAGTTCACACACACACACACGTTCACACACACACACAGCCCAGGTTCTCACACACACACACACACACACACACTCAGCCAATGTTCACACACACACACAGCCAAAGTTCACACACACACACAGCCAAGGTTCACACACACACACACAAAAACACTGCCAAAGTTCACACACACACACACACACAATCACTGCCAAAGTTCACACACACACACACAAACACTGAAACACTGCCAAATTTCACACACACAAACTGCCAAAGTTCGCGCACACACACACTGCCAAAGTACACACACACACACACACAGCTAACGTGCACACACACACACACACAAACACTGCCAAAGTTCACACACACACACGCACACACCCACACAAACACTGCCAAAGATCAAACACACACACAGACACACACACACACACTCAAACACTGCCAAAGTTCACACACACACACAGCCAAAGTTCACACACACACACAGCCAAGGTTCACACACACACACACATACACACAGCCAAAGTTCACACACACACAGCCAAAGTTCACAAACACACAGCCAAAGTCCACCCACAGACACACACACACAAACACTGCCAAAGTTCACACACACACACTGCCAAATTTCACACACACACACACACACACACAAACAAATCCAAAGTTCACACACACACAAACACTGCCAAAGTTCACACATACACACAAACACACACACTGCCAAAGTTCACACATGCACACACACACACATAGACAAACACTGCCAAAGTTCAAATACGCACACACACGCACACACACACACACAAACACTGCCAAAGTTCACACACACACACACGTACAAACACTGCCAAAGTTTACACACACACACACTCACACACTCACACACACACAGAGACACACAAACACTGCCAAAGTTCACATACACACACACACACAGCCAAAGTTCACTCACACACACACACACACACACAGCCAAAGTTCAGACACACACACACACACAGCCAAAGTTCACACTCACACAAACAGACAAATTTCACACACACACACACAGCCAAATTTCACACACACACACACACAGCCAAGGTTCACACACACTCACACACACACATACAAACTCTGCCAAATTCACACACACACACACACACACACAGCCAAAGTTCACACACACACACACAGCCAAAGTTCACACACACACACAGCCAAAGTTCACACACACACACACACACACACACACACACAGCCACACACACACACACAGCCAAAGTTCACACACACACACAGCCAAAGTTCACACACAAAAACACTGCCAAAGTTCACACACACACACACACAATCACTGCCAAAGTTTACACACACACACACAAACACTGAAACACTGCCAAAGTTCACACACACAAACTGCCAAAGTTCGCGCACACACACACACTGCCAAAGTACACACACACACACACAGCTAATGTGCACACACACACACACACACACACACAAACACTGCCAAAGTTCACACACACACACGCACACACCCACACAAACACTGCCAAAGTTCACACACACAAACAGACACACACACACACAGACACACACACACACACTCAAACACTGCCAAAGTTCACACACACACACAGCCAGAGTTCACACACACACACACAGCCAAAGTTCACACACACACAAACAGCCAAAGTTCACACACACACACAGCCAAGGTTCACACACACACACATACACACAGCCAAAGTTCACACACACACAACCAAAGTTCACAAACACACAGCCAAAGTCCACACACACACACACACACACACAAACACTGCCAAAGTTCAGACACTGCCAAATTTCACACACACACACAAACAAATCCAAAGTTCACACACACACAAACACTGCCAAAGTTCACAAACACACACACACAAACACTGCCAAATTTCACACACACACACAAACACTGCCAAAGTTCACACAGACACACAAACACACACACTGCCAAAGTTCACACATGCACACACACACACACATAGACAAACACTGCCAAAGTTCAAATACGCACACACACGCACACACACACACACACAAACACTGCCAAAGTTCACACACACACACACATACAAACACTGCCAAAGTTTACACACACACACACTCACACACTCACACACACACAGAAACACACAAACACTGCCAAAGTTCACATACACACACACACAGCCAAAGTTCACTCACACACACAAACACACACACACACACACACAGCCAAAGTTCAGACACACACACACACACACAGCCAAAGTTCACACACACACAAACAGACAAATTTCGCACACACACACACAGCCAAATTTCTCACACACACACAGCCAAAGTTCACACACACTCACACACACACATACAAACACTACCAAATTCACACACACACACACACAGCCAAAGTTCACACACACACACAGCCAAAGTTCACACACACACTCACACACACACACAGTCAAATTTCACACACACACACACACACAGCCAAAGTTCACACACACACACAGCCAAAGTTCACACACACACACACACACACACACACACACACAGCCACACACACACACACAGCCAAAGTTCGCACACACACACAGCCAAAGTTCACACACACACACACAGCCAAAGTTCACATCCACACACACACACACACCACCAAAGTTCACACACACACACAGCCAAAGTCCACACACACACACACACACACTCACACAAACATTGCCAAAATTCGCACACACACACAAACAAACACTGCCAAAGTTCACACGCACGCATACACTGCCAAAGTTCGCACACACAGACACATACACTGCCAATGTTCACACACACACAAATACACACACACACAGCCAAAGTTCACACACACACACGTTCACACACACACACAGCCCAGGTTCTCACACACACACACACACACACACACTCAGCCATTGTTCACACACACACACAGCCAAAGTTCACACACACACACAGACACACACAGCCAAGGTTCACACACACACACACACACAGAAAAACACTGCCAAAGTTCACACACACACACACACACACACACAATCACTGCCAAAGTTCACACACACACAAACAAACACTGAAACACTGCCAAGGTTCACACACACAAACTGCCAAAGTTCGCGCACACACACACACTGCCAAAGTACACACACACACACACACACACACACACACAGCTAACGTGCACACACACACACACACACACACACACAAACACTGCCAAAGTTCACACACACACACGCACACACCCACACAAACACTGCCAAAGATCACACACACACACAGACACACACACACACACACTCAAACACTGCCAAAGTTCACACACACACACGCACAGCCAAATTTCACACACACACACACAGCCAGAGTTCACACACACACAAACACACACACAGCCAAAGTTCACACACACACAAACAGCCAAAGTTCACACACACACACAGCCAAGGTTCACACACACACATACACACAGCCAAAGTTCACACACACACAGCCAAAGTTCACAAACACACAGCCAAAGTCCACCCACACACACACACACACACAAACACTGCCAAAGTTCACACACACACACTGCCAAATTTCACACACACACACACACACAAACAAATCCAAAGTTCACACACACACAAACACTGCCAAAGTTCACAAACACACACACACAAACACTGCCAAAGTTCACACACACACACAAACACTGCCAAAGTTCACACAGACACACAAACACACACACTGCCAAAGTTCACACATGCACACACACACACATAGACAAACACTGCCAAAGTTCAAATACGCACACACACGCACACACGCACACACACAAACACTGCCAAATTTCACACACACACACACACATACAAACACTGCCAAAGTTTACACACACACACACTCACACACTCACACACACACAGAGACACGCAAACACTGCCAAAGTTCACATACACACACACACACACAGCCAAAGTTCACTCACACACACACACACACACACACAGCCAAAGTTCAGACACACACACACAAACAGCCAAAGTTCACACACACACAAACAGACAAATTTCACACACACACAGCCAAATTTCACACACACACACACACACACACACACACAGCCAAAGTTCACACACACTCACACACACACATACAAACACTGCCAAATTCACACACACACACACACAGTCAAAGTTCACACACACACACACACAGCCAAAGTTCACACACACACTCACACACACACAGTCAAATTTCACACACACACACAGAGCCAAAGTTCACACACACACACACACACACACACACACACACACACACACACACAGACAAAGTTCACACACACACACAGCCAATGTCCACACACACACACACACACACACACACACTCACACAAACATTGCCAAAATTCGCACACACACACAAACACTGCCAAAGTTCACACACACGCATAAACTGCCAAAGTTCGCACACACAGACACATACACTGCCAATGTTTGCACACACACAAATACACACACACACAGCCAAAGTTCACACACACACACACGTTCACACACACACACACTCAGCCAATGTTCACACACACACACAGCCAAAGTTCACACACACACAGACACACACAGCCAAGGTTCACACACACACACACACAGCCAAGGTTCACACACACACACACACACACAGTCAAATTTCACACACACACACACAGCCAAATTTCACACACACACACACGCACAGCCAAAGTTCACACACACACACACACACAGCCACACACACACACACACAGCCAAAGTTCACACACACACACAGCCAAAGTTCACACACACACACACACACACACACACACACACACACACAGCCAAAGTTCACACACACACACAGCCAAGGTTCACACACACACTACACACAGCCAAAGTTCACACACACACACAGCCAAAGTTCACAAACACACAGCCAAAGTTCACACACATACACAAACACTGCCAAAGTTCACACACACACACTGCCACAGTTCACACACACACAGACAAACAAACAAATCCAAAGTTCACACACACACACAAACACTGTCAAAGTTCACACAGACACACAAACACACACACACTGCCAAAGTTCACACACACACACACACACATAGACAAACACTGCCAAAGTTCAAATACGCACACACACGCACACACACACACACACACACACAAACACTGCCAAAGTTTACACACTCACACACTCACACACACACACACCCAAACACTGCCAAAGTTCACATACACACACACACACAGCCAAAGTTCACACACACACACACACACACACACACAGCCAAAGTTCAGACACACACACACACAGCCAAAGTTCACACACACACAAACAGCCAAATTTCACATACACACAGCCAAATTTCACACACACACACACAGCCAAAGTTCACACACACTCACACACACACATACAAACACTGTCAATGTTTACACACACACACACTCTCACATACACACACACACCCAAACACTGCCAAATTCTCACACACACACAGCCAAAGTTCACACACACACACACACAGCCAAAGTTCACACACACACTCACACACACACACTCAAATTTCACACACACACACACAGCCAAAGATCACACACACACACAGCCAAAGTTCACACACACATACACAGCCAAAGTTCACACACACACACACACACACACACACACACACACACAGCCAAAGTTCACACACACACACAGCCAAGGTTCACACACACACAGCCAAAGTCCACCCACACACACACACACACACAAACACTGCCAAAGTTCACACACACACGCTGCCAAATTTCACACACACACACACACACACAAACAAATCCAAAGTTCACACACACACAAACACTGCCAAAGTCCACACACACACACACACACACTCACACAAACATTGCCAAAATTCGCACACACACACAAACAAACACTGCCAAAGTTCACACGCACGCATACACTGCCAAAGTTCGCACACACAGACACATACACTGCCAATGTTCACACACACACAAATACACACACACACAGCCAAAGTTCACACACACACACGTTCACACACACACACAGCCCAGGTTCTCACACACACACACACACACACACACACACTCAGCCATTGTTCACACACACACACAACCAAAGTTCACACACACACACAGACACACACAGCCAAGGTTCACACACACACACACACACACAGAAAAACACTGCCAAAGTTCACACACACACACACACACACACAATCACTGCCAAAGTTCACACACACACAAACAAACACTGAAACACTGCCAAGGTTCACACACACAAACTGCCAAAGTTCGCGCACACACACACACTGCCAAAGTACACACACACACACACACACACACACACACAGCTAACGTGCACACACACACACACACACACACACACACAAACACTGCCAAAGTTCACACACACACACGCACACACCCACACAAACACTGCCAAAGATCACACACACACACAGACACACACACACACACTCAAACACTGCCAAAGTTCACACACACACACGCACAGCCAAATTTCACACACACACACACAGCCAGAGTTCACACACACACAAACACACACACAGCCAAAGTTCACACACACAAACAGCCAAAGTTCACACACACACACAGCCAAGGTTCACACACACACATACACACAGCCAAAGTTCACACACACACAGCCAAAGTTCACAAACACACAGCCAAAGTCCACCCACACACACACACACACACAAACACTGCCAAAGTTCACACACACACACTGCCAAATTTCACACACACACACACACACAAACAAATCCAAAGTTCACACACACACAAACACTGCCAAAGTTCACAAACACACACACACAAACACTGCCAAAGTTCACACACACACACAAACACTGCCAAAGTTCACACAGACACACAAACACACACACTGCCAAAGTTCACACATGCACACACACACACATAGACAAACACTGCCAAAGTTCAAATACGCACACACACGCACACACGCACACACACAAACACTGCCAAATTTCACACACACACACACATACAAACACTGCCAAAGTTTACACACACACACACTCACACACTCACAGACACACAGAGACACGCAAACACTGCCAAAGTTCACATACACACACACACACACAGCCAAAGTTCACTCACACACACACACACACACACAGCCAAAGTTCAGACACACACACACAAACAGCCAAAGTTCACACACACACAAACAGACAAATTTCACACACACACAGCCAAATTTCACACACACACACACACACACACACACAGCCAAAGTTCACACACACTCACACACACACATACAAACACTGCCAAATTCACACACACACACACACAGTCAAAGTTCACACACACACACACACAGCCAAAGTTCACACACACACTCACACACACACAGTCAAATTTCACACACACACACAGAGCCAAAGTTCACACACACACACACACACACACACACACACACAGACAAAGTTCACACACACACACAGCCAATGTCCACACACACACACACACACACACACACTCACACAAACATTGCCAAAATTCGCACACACACACAAACACTGCCAAAGTTCGCACACACGCATAAACTGCCAAAGTTCGCACACACAGACACATACACTGCCAATGTTTGCACACACACAAATACACACACACACAGCCAAAGTTCACACACACACACACGTTCACACACACACACACTCAGCCAATGTTCACACACACACACAGCCAAAGTTCACACACACACAGACACACACAGCCAAGGTTCACACACACACACACACACACACACAGCCAAGGTTCACACACACACACACACACACACAGTCAAATTTCACACACACACACAGCCAAATTTCACACACACACACACGCACAGCCAAAGTTCACACACACACACACACACAGCCACACACACACACACAGCCAAAGTTCACACACACACACACACACAGCCAAAGTTCACACACACACACACACACACACACACACACACACACACACAGCCAAAGTTCACACACACACACAGCCAAGGTTCACACACACACTACACACAGCCAAAGTTCACACACACACAAACACTGCCAAAGTTCACAAAACACACACACAAACACTGCCAAAGTTCACACACACACACACAAACACTGCCAAAGTTCACACAGACACACAAACACACACACTGCCAAAGTTCACACATGCACACACACACACATAGACAAACACTGCCAAAGTTCAAATACGCACACACACGCACACACGCACACACACAAACACTGCCAAATTTCACACACACACACACATACAAACACTGCCAAAGTTTACACACACACACACTCACACACTTACACACACACAGAGACACGCAAACACTGCCAAAGTTCACATACACACACACACACACAGCCAAAGTTCACTCACACACACACACACACACACACAGCCAAAGTTCAGACACACACACACAAACAGCCAAAGTTCACACACACACAAACAGACAAATTTCACACACACACAGCCAAATTTCACACACACACACACACACACACACAGCCAAAGTTCACACACACTCACACACACACATACAAACACTGCCAAATTCACACACACACACACACAGTCAAAGTTCACACACACACACACACAGCCAAAGTTCACACACACACTCACACACACACAGTCAAATTTCACACACACACACAGAGCCAAAGTTCACACACACACACACACACACACACACTCACACAAACATTGCCAAAATTCGCACACACACACAAACACTGCCAAAGTTCACACACACGCATAAACTGCCAAAGTTCGCACACACAGACACATACACTGCCAATGTTTGCACACACACAAATACACACACACACAGCCAAAGTTCACACACACACACACGTTCACACACACACACACTCAGCCAATGTTCACACACACACACAGCCAAAGTTCACACACACACAGACACACACAGCCAAGGTTCACACACACACACACACACACAGCCAAGGTTCACACACACACACACACACACAGTCAAATTTCACACACACACACACAGCCAAATTTCACACACACACACACGCACAGCCAAAGTTCACACACACACACACACACAGCCACACACACACACACAGCCAAAGTTCACACACACACACACACAGCCAAAGTTCACACACACACACACACACACACACACACACACACACACACACAGCCAAAGTTCACACACACACACAGCCAAGGTTCACACACACACTACACACAGCCAAAGTTCACACACACACACAGCCAAAGTTCACAAACACACAGCCAAAGTTCACACACATACACAAACACTGCCAAAGTTCACACACACACACTGCCACAGTTCACACACACACAGACAAACAAACAAATCCAAAGTTCACACACACACACAAACACTGTCAAAGTTCACACAGACACACAAACACACACACACTGCCAAAGTTCACACACACACACACACACATAGACAAACACTGCCAAAGTTCAAATACGCACACACACGCACACACACACACACACACACACACAAACACTGCCAAAGTTTACACACTCACACACTCACACACACACACACCCAAACACTGCCAAAGTTCACATACACACACACACACAGCCAAAGTTCACACACACACACACACACACAGCCAAAGTTCAGACACACACACACACAGCCAAAGTTCACACACACACAAACAGCCAAATTTCACATACACACAGCCAAATTTCACACACACACACACACAGCCAAAGTTCACACACACTCACACACACACATACAAACACTGTCAATGTTTACACACACACACACTCTCACATACACACACACACCCAAACACTGCCAAATTCTCACACACACACAGCCAAAGTTCACACACACACACACACAGCCAAAGTTCACACACACACTCACACACACACACACTCAAATTTCACACACACACACACAGCCAAAGATCACACACACACACAGCCAAAGTTCACACACACATACACAGCCAAAGTTCACACACACACACACACAAACAAATCCAAAGTTCACACACACACAAACACTGCCAAAGTTCACACAGACACACAAACACACACACTGCCAAAGTTCACACATGCACACACACACACACATAGACAAACACTGCCAAAGTTCAAATACGCACACACACGCACACACACACACACACACACAAACACTGCCAAAGTTTACACACACACACACTCACACACTCACACACACACAGAGACACGCAAACACTGCCAAAGTTCACATACACACACACACACACAGCCAAAGTTCACTCACACACACACACACACACACAGCCAAAGTTCAGACACACACACACAAACAGCCAAAGTTCACACACACACAAACAGACAAATTTCACACACACACAGCCAAATTTCACACACACACACACACACACACACACAGCCAAAGTTCACACACACTCACACACACACATACAAACACTGCCAAATTCACACACACACACACACAGTCAAAGTTCACACACACACACACACAGCCAAAGTTCACACACACACTCACACACACACAGTCAAATTTCACACACACACACAGAGCCAAAGTTCACACACACACACACACACACACACACACACACACACACACACACACAGACAAAGTTCACACACACACACAGCCAATGTCCACACACACACACACACACACACACACTCACACAAACATTGCCAAAATTCGCACACACACACAAACACTGCCAAAGTTCACACACACGCATAAACTGCCAAAGTTCGCACACACAGACACATACACTGCCAATGTTTGCACACACACAAATACACACACACACAGCCAAAGTTCACACACACACACACGTTCACACACACACACACTCAGCCAATGTTCACACACACACACAGCCAAAGTTCACACACACACAGACACACAGCCAAGGTTCACACACACACACACACACACAGCCAAGGTTCACACACACACACACACACACAGTCAAATTTCACACACACACACACAGCCAAATTTCACACACACACACACGCACAGCCAAAGTTCACACACACACACACACACAGCCACACACACACACACAGCCAAAGTTCACACACACACACACACACAGCCAAAGTTCACACACACACACACACACACACACACACACACACAGCCAAAGTTCACACACACACACAGCCAAGGTTCACACACACACTACACACAGCCAAAGTTCACACACACACACAGCCAAAGTTCACAAACACACAGCCAAAGTTCACACACATACACAAACACTGCCAAAGTTCACACACACACACTGCCACAGTTCACACACACACAGACAAACAAACAAATCCAAAGTTCACACACACACACAAACACTGTCAAAGTTCACACAGACACACAAACACACACACACTGCCAAAGTTCACACACACACACACACACATAGACAAACACTGCCAAAGTTCAAATACGCACACACACGTACACACACACACACACACACCCAAACACTGCCAAAGTTCACATACACACACACACACAGCCAAAGTTCACACACACACACACACACACACAGCCAAAGTTCAGACACACACACACACAGCCAAAGTTCACACACACACAAACAGCCAAATTTCACATACACACAGCCAAATTTCACACACACACACACAGCCAAAGTTCACACACACTCACACACACACATACAAACACTGTCAATGTTTACACACACACACACTCTCACATACACACACACACCCAAACACTGCCAAATTCTCACACACACACAGCCAAAGTTCACACACACACACACACAGCCAAAGTTCACACACACACTCACACACACACACACTCAAATTTCACACACACACACACAGCCAGAGATCACACACACACACAGCCAAAGTTCACACACACATACACAGCCAAAGTTCACACACACACACACACAAACAAATCCAAAGTTCACACACACACAAACACTGCCAAAGTTCACACAGACACACAAACACACACACTGCCAAAGTTCACACATGCACACACACACACACATAGACAAACACTGCCAAAGTTCAAATACGCACACACACGCACACACACAAACACTGCCAAATTTCACACACACACTCATACAAACACTGCCAAAGTTTACACACACACACACTCACACACTCACACACACACAGAGACACACAAACACTGCCAAAGTTCACATACACAGACACACACACAGCCAAGGTTCACTCACACACACACACACACACAGCCAAGGTTCAGACACACACACACACAGCCAAAGTTCACACACACACAAACAGACAAATTTCACACACACACACACACACAGCCAAATTTCACACACACACACACACATACAAACACTGCCAAATTCACACACACACACACACAGCCAAAGTTCTCACACACACACACACACACACAGCCAAAGTTCACACACACAGTCACACACACACACAGTCAAATTTCACACACACACACACAGCCAAAGTTCACACACACACACAGCCAAAGTTCACACACACACACACACACACACACACACACACACACACACACACACACACAGCCACACACACACACAGACAAAGTTCACACACACACAAAGCCAAAGTCCACACACACACACACACACACACACACACACTCACACAAACATTGCCAAAATTCGCACACACACACAAACAAACACTGCCAAAGTTCACACACACGCATACACTGCCAAAGTTCGCACACACAGACACATACACTGCCAATGTTTGTACACACACAAATACACACACACACAGCCAAAGTTCACACACACACACACGTTCACACACACACACAGCCCAGGTTCTCACACACACACACACACACACACACACTCAGCCAATGTTCACACACACACACAGCCAAAGTTCACACACACACACAGACACACACAGCCAAGGTTCACACACACACACACACACACACAAAGCCAAGGTTCACACACACACACCCACACACACACAGTCAAATTTCACACACACACACACAGCCAAATTTCACACACACGCACACGCACAGCCAAAGTTCACACACACACACACAGCCACACACACACACACAGCCAAAGTTCACACACACACACACACACACAGCCAAAGTTCACACACACACACACACACACACTACACACAGCCAAAGTTCACACACACACACAGCCAAGGTTCACACACACACTACACACAGCCAAAGTTCACACACACACACAGCCAAAGTTCACAAACACACAGCCAAAGTTCACACACATACACAAACACTGCCAAAGTTCACACACACACACTGCCACAGTTCACACACACACAGACAAACAAACAAATCCAAAGTTCACACACACACACAAACACTGTCAAAGTTCACACAGACACACAAACACACACACACTGCCAAAGTTCACACATACACACACACACATAGACAAACACTGCCAAAGTTCAAATACGCACACACACGCACACACACACACACAAACACTGCCAAAGTTCACACACACACACGTACAAACACTGCCAAAGTTTACACACACACACACTCACACACTCACACACACACAGAGACACACAAACACTGCCAAAGTTCACATACACACACACACACAGCCAAAGTTCACTCACACACACACACACACACACAGCCAAAGTTCACACACACACACAGACAAATTTCACACACACACACACAGCCAAATTTCACACACACACACACACAGCCAAAGTTCACACACACTCACACACACACATCCAAACTCTGCCAAATTCACACACACACACACACACACAGCCAAAGTTCACACACACACACACACACACACACACAGCCACACACACACACACAGCCAAAGTTCACACACACACACAGCCAAAGTTCACACACAAAAACACTGCCAAAGTTCACACACACACACACACAATCACTGCCAAAGTTTACACACACACACACAAACACTGAAATACTGCTAAAGCTCACACACACAAACTGCCAAAGTTCGCGCACACACACACACTGCCAAAGTACACACACACACACACAGCTAATGTGCACACACACACACACACACACACAAACACTGCCAAAGTTCACACACACACACGCACACACCCACACAAACACTGCCAAAGATCACACACACACACAGACACACACACACACACTCAAACACTGCCAAAGTTCACACACACACACAGCCAAATTTCACACACACACACACACAGACAGAGTTCACACACACACACACACAGCCAAAGTTCACACACACACAAACAGCCAAAGTTCACACACACACACAGCCAAGGTTCACACACACACACATACACACAGCCAAAGTTCACACACACACAACCAAAGTTCACAAACACACAGCCAAAGTCCACACACACACACACACACACACACACAAACAAATCCAAAGTTCACACACACACAAACACTGCCAAAGTTCACAAACACACACAGACAAACACTGCCAAATTTCACACACACACACAAACACTGCCAAAGTTCACACAGACACACAAACACACACACTGCCAAAGTTCACACATGCACACACACACACACATAGACAAACACTGCCAAAGTTCAAATACGCACACACACGCAAACACACACACACACAAACACTGCCAAAGTTCACACACACACACACATACAAACACTGCCAAAGTTTACACACACACACACTCACACACTCACACACACACAGAGACACACAAACACTGCCAAAGTTCACATACACACACACACAGCCAAAGTTCACTCACAGACACACACACACACACACACACACACACACACAGCCAAAGTTCAGACACACACACACACACAGCCAAAGTTCACACACACACAAACAGACAAATTTCGCACACACACACACAGCCAAATTTCTCACACACACACACACACACACACACGCACACACACAGCCAAAGTTCACACACACACACACACACACACAGCCAAAGTTCACACACACACTCACACACACACACAGTCAAATTTCACACACACACACACACACACAGCCAAAGTTCACACACACACACAGCCAAAGTTCACACACACACACACACACACACACACACACAGCCGCACACACACACACAGCCAAAGTTCGCACACACACAGCCAAAGTTCACACACACACACACACACACACAGCCAAAGTTCACATCCACACACACACACACACCACCAAAGTTCACACACACACACAGCCAAAGTCCACACACACACACACACACACACACACACACTCACACAAACTTTGCCAAAATTCGCACACACACACAAACAAACACTGCCAAAGTTCACACACACGCATACACTGCCAAAGTTCGCACACACAGACACATACACTGCCAATGTTCACACACACACAAAAACACAGCCAAAGTTCACACACACACACACACGTTCACACACACACACAGCCCAGGTTCTCACACACACACACACACTCAGCCATTGTTCACACACACACACAGCCAAAGTTCACACACACACACAGACACACACAGCCAAGATTCACACACACACACACACACAAAAACACTGCCAAAGTTCACACACACACACACACAATCACTGCCAAAGTTCACATCCACACAAACAAACACTAAAACACTGCCAAAGTTCACACACACAAACTGCCAAAGTTCGCGCACACACACACACTGCCAAAGTACACACACACACACACACACACACACAGCTAACGTGCACACACACACACAAACACTGCCAAAGTTCACACACACACACGCACACACCCACACAAACACTGCCAAAGATCACACACACACACACACTCAAACACTGCCAAAGTTCACACACACACACACACACAGCCAAATTTCACACACACACACACAGCCAGAGTTCACACACACACAAACACACACACAGCCAAAGTTCACACACACACAAACAGCCAAAGTTCACACACACACACAGCCAAGGTTCACACACACACATAAACACAGCCAAAGTTCACACACACACAGCCAAAGTTCACAAACACACAGCCAAAGTCCACCCACACACACACACACACACAAACACTGCCAAAGTTCACACACACACACTGCCAAATTTCACACACACACACATACACAAACAAATCCAAAGTTCACACACACACAAACACTGCCAAAGTTCACAAACACACACACACAAACACTGCCAAAGTTCACACACACACACAAACACACACACTGCCAAAGTTCACACATGCACATACACACACAGCCACACACACACACAGACAGCCAAAGTTCACACACACACAGCCAAAGTTCACACACACACACACAGCCAAAGTTCACATCCACACACACACACACACAACCAAAGTTCACACACACACACAGCCAAAGTCCACACACACACACACACACACACACACACACACACTCACACAAACATTGCCAAAATTCGCACACACACACAAACAAACACTGCCAAAGATCACACACACGCATACACTGCCAAAGTTCGCACACACAGACACATACACTGCCAATGTTCGCACACACACAAATACACACACACACAGCCAAAGTTCACACACACACACACGTTCACACACACACACAGCCCAGGTTCTCACACACACACACACACACACACACACTCAGCCAATGTTCACACACACACACAGCCAAAGTTCACACACACACACACAGCCAAGGTTCACACACACACACACAAAAACACTGCCAAAGTTCACACACACACACACACACACAATCACTGCCAAAGTTCACACACACACACACAAACACTGAAACACTGCCAAATTTCACACACACAAACTGCCAACGTTCGCGCACACACACACACTGCCAAAGTACACACACACACACACACACACACACACAGCTAACGTGCACACACACACACACACACAAACACTGCCAAAGTTCACATACACACACGCACACACCCACACAAACACTGCCAAAGATCAAACACACACACAGACACACACACACACACTCAAACACTGCCAAAGTTCACACACACACACAGCCAAAGTTCACACACACACACAGCCAAGGTTCACACACACACACTCATACACACAGCCAAAGTTCACAAACACACAGCCAAAGTCCACCCACACACACACACACACACAAACACTGCCAAAGTTCACACACACACACTGCCAAATTTCACACACACACACACACACACAAACAAATCCAAAGTTCACACACACACAAACACTGCCAAAGTTCACAAAACACACACACAAACACTGCCAAAGTTCACACACACACACAAACACTGCCAAAGTTCACACATACACACAAACACACACACTGCCAAAGTTCACACATGCACACACACACACATAGACAAACACTGCCAAAGTTCAAATACGCACACACACGCACACACACACACACAAACACTGCCAAAGTTCACACACACACACACGTACAAACACTGCCAAAGTTTACACACACACACACTCACACACTCACACACACACAGAGACACACAAACACTGCCAAAGTTCACATACACACACACACACAGCCAAAGTTCACTCACACACACACACACACACACACAGCCAAAGTTCAGACACACACACACACACAGCCAAAGTTCACACACACACAAACAGACAAATTTCACACACACACACACAGCCAAATTTCACACACACACACACACAGCCAAAGTTCACACACACTCACACACACACATACAAACTCTGCCAAATTCACACACACACACACACAGCCAAAGTTCACACACACACACACACAGCCAAAGTTCACACACACACACAGCCAAAGTCCACACACACACACACACACACACACACACACAGCCACACACACACACACAGCCAAAGTTCACACACACACACAGCCAAAGTTCACACACAAAAACACTGCCAAAGTTCACACACACACACACACAATCACTGCCAAAGTTTACACACACACACAGAAACACTGAAACACTGCCAAAGTTCACACACACGAACTGCCAAAGTTCGCGCACACACACACACTGCCAAAGTACACACACACACACACACAGCTAATGTGCACACACACACACACACACACACACAAACACTGGGAAAGTTCACACACACACACGCACACACCCACACAAACACTGCCAAAGATCACACACACACACAGACACACACAGCCAAGGTTCACACACACACACACACACAAAAACACTGCCAAAGTTCACACACACACACACACACACACACAATCACTGCCAAAGTTCACACACACACACACAAACACTGAAACACTGCCAAATTTCACACACACAAACTGCCAAAGTTCGCGCACACACACTGCCAAAGTACACACACACACACACACACAGCTAACGTGCACACACACACACACACAAACACTGCCAAAGTTCACACACACACACGCACACACCCACACAAACACTGCCAAAGATCACACACACACACAGACACACACACACACTCAAACACTGCCAAAGTTCACACACACACACAGCCAAAGTTCACACACACACAAAGCCAAGGTTCACACACACACACACATACACACAGCCAAAGTTCACACACACAGCCAAAGTTCACAAAAACACACAGCCAAAGTCCACCCACACACACACACACACACAAACACTGCCAAAGTTCACACACACACACTGCCAAATTTCACACACACACACACACACACAAACAAATCCAAAGTTCACACACACACAAACACTGCCAAAGTTCACAAACACACACACACAAACACTGCCAAAGTTCACACACACACACAAACACTGCCAAAGTTCACACAGACACACAAACACACACACTGCCAAAGTTCACACATGCACACACACACACACATAGACAAACACTGCCAAAGTTCAAATACGCACACACACGCACACACACACACACAAACACTGCCAAAGTTCACACACACACACACATACAAACACTGCCAAAGTTTACACACACACACACTCACACACTCACACACACACAGAGACACACAAACACTGCCAAAGTTCACATACACACACACACACAGCCAAAGTTCACTCACACACACACACACACAGCCAAAGTTCAGACACACACACACACACACAGCCAAAGTTCACACACACACAAACAGACAAATTTCACACACACACACACAGCCAAATTTCACACACACACACACACAGCCAAAGTTCACACACACACACACACACAGCCAAAGTTCACACACACACACAGCCAAAGTTCACACACACACACACACACACACACAGCCACACACACACACACAGCCAAAGTTCACACACACACACAGCCAAAGTTCACACACAAAAACACTGCCAAAGTTCACACACACACACACACAATCACTGCCAAAGTTTACACACACACACAAACACTGAAACACTGCTAAAGCTCACACACACAAACTGCCAAAGTTCGCGCACACACACACACTGCCAAAGTACACACACACACACACACACACAGCTAATGTGCACACACACACACACACACACACACACAAACACTGCCAAAGTTCACAAACACACACGCACACACCCACACAAACACTGCCAAAGATCACACACACACAGACACACACACACACACTCAAACACTGCCAAAGTTCACACACACACACAGCCAAATTTCACACACACACACACACAGCCAGAGTTCACACACACACACACACACAGCCAAAGTTCACACACACACAAACAGCCAAAGTTCACACACACACACAGCCAAGGTTCACACACACACAACCAAAGTTCACAAACACACAGCCAAAGTCCACACACACACACACACACACACACACAAACACTGCCAAAGTTCACACACTGCCAAATTTCACACGCACACACACACACACACAAACACTGCCAAAGTTCACACACACACACACATACAAACACTGCCAAAGTTTACACACACACGCACTCACACACTCACACAC
>NC_054471.1:99773582-99778582 GCF_017639515.1 Carcharodon carcharias
AGTCCACCCACACACACACACACACACAAACACTGCCAAAGTTCACACACACACACTGCCAAATTTCACACACACACACACACACACACAAACAAATCCAAAGTTCACACACACACAAACACTGCCAAAGTTCACAAAACACACACACAAACACTGCCAAAGTTCACACACACACAAACACTGCCAAAATTCACACAGACACAAACACTGCCAAAGTTCACACAGACACACACACACACACACAAACAAATCCAAAGTTCACACACACACAAACACTGCCAAAGTTCACAAAACACACACACAAACACTGCCAAAGTTCACACACACACACAAACACTGCCAAAGTTCACACAGACACACAAACACACACACTGCCAAAGTTCACACATGCACACACACACACATAGACAAACACTGCCAAAGTTCAAATACGCACACACACGCACACACACACACACAAACACTGCCAAAGTTCACACACACACACACGTACAAACACTGCCAAAGTTTACACACACACACACTCACACACTCACACACACACAGAGACACACAAACACTGCCAAAGTTCACATACACACACACACACAGCCAAAGTTCACTCACACACACACACACACACAGCCAAAGTTCAGACACACACACACACACAGCCAAAGTTCACACACACACAAACAGACAAATTTCACACACACACACACAGCCAAATTTCACACACACACACACACACAGCCAAAGTTCACACACACTCACACACACACATACAAACTCTGCCAAATTCACACACACACACACACAGCCAAAGTTCACACACACACACACACAGCCAAAGTTCACACACACACACAGCCAAAGTTCACACACACACACACACACACACAGCCACACACACACACACAGCCAAAGTTCACACACACACACAGCCAAAGTTCACACACAAAAACACTGCCAAAGTTCACACACACACACACACAATCACTGCCAAAGTTTACACACACACACAAACACTGAAACACTGCTAAAGTTCACACACACAAACTGCCAAAGTTCGCGCACACACACACACTGCCAAAGTACACACACACACACACACAGCTAATGTGCACACACACACACACAAACACTGCCAAAGTTCACACACACACACGCACACACCCACACAAACACTGCCAAAGATCACACACACACAGACACACACACACACACTCAAACACTGCCAAAGTTCACACACACACACACACAGCCAAATTTCACACACACACACACAGCCAGAGTTCACACACACACACACACACAGCCAAAGTTCACACAAACACAAACAGCCAAAGTTCACACACACGCACAGCCAAGGTTCACACACACACACATACACACAGCCAAAGTTCACACACACACAACCAAAGTTCACAAACACACAGCCAAAGTCCACACACACACACACACACAAACACTGCCAAAGTTCACACACTGCCAAATTTCACACACACACACACACACACACAAACAAATCCAAAGTTCACACACACACAAACACACAGCCAAAGTTCACAAACACACACAGACAAACACTGCCAAATTTCACTCACACACACAAACACTGCCAAAGTTCACACAGACACACAAATACACACACTGCCAAAGCTCACACATGCACACACACACACACACATAGACAAACACTGCCAAAGTTAAAATACGCACACACACACTCACACACACACACACAAACACTGCCAAAGTTCACACACACACACACATACAAACACTGCCAAAGTTTACACACACACACACTCACACACTCACACACACACAGAGACACACAAACACTGCCAAAGTTCACATACACACACACACAGCCAAAGTTCACTCACACACACACACACACACACACACACACACACAGCCAAAGTTCAGACACACACACACACACACAGCCAAAGTTCACACACACACAAACAGCCAAATTTCGCACACACACACACAGCCAAATTTCACACACACACACACACACACACAGCCAAAGTTCACACACACTCACACAGCCACATACAAACACTGCCAAATTCACACACACACACAGCCAAAGTTCACACACACACACACAGCCAAAGTTCACACACACACTCACACACACACAGTCAAATTTCACACACACACACACACACACAGCCAAAGTTCACACACACACACAGCCAAAGTTCACACACACACACACACACACACACAGCCACACACACACACACAGCCAAAGTTCGCACACACACACAGCCAAAGTTCACACACACACACACACAGCCAAAGTTCACATCCACACACACGCACACACCACCAAAGTTCACACACACACACAGCCAAAGTCCACACACACACACACACACACACACACACACACAAACATTGCCAAAATTCGCACACACACACACAAAAACACTGCCAAAGTTCACACACACACACACACGCAATCACTGCCAAAGTTCACACACACACAAACAAACACTGAAACACTGCCAAAGTTCACACACACAAACTGCCAAAGTTCGCACACACACACACACTGCCAAAGTACACACACACACACACACACACAGCTAACGTGCACACACACACACACACACACAAACACTGCCAAAGTTCACACACACACACGCACACACCCACACAAACACTGCCAAAGATCACACACACACACAGACACACACACACACACAGTCAAACACTGCCAAAGTTCACACACACACACACAGCCAAATTTCACACACACACAAACACACACACAGCCAAAGTTCACACACACACAAACAGCCAAAGTTCACACACACACACAGCCAAGGTTCACACACACACATACACACAGCCAAAGTTCACACACACACAGCCAAAGTTCACAAACACACAGCCAAAGTCCACCCTCACACACACACACACAAACACTGCCAAAGTTCACACACACACACTGCCAAATTTCACACACACACACACACACACACAAACAAATCCAAAGTTCACACACACACAAACACTGCCAAAGTTCACAAACACACACACACAAACACTGCCAAAGTTCACACACACACACAAACACTGCCAAAGTTCACACAGACACACAAACACACACACTGCCAAAGTTCACACATGCACACACACACACATAGACAAACACTGCCAAAGTTCAAATACGCACACACACGCACACACACAAACACTGCCAAATTTCACACACACACACACATACAAACACTGCCAAAGTTTACACACACACACACTCACACACTCACACACACACAGAGACACACAAACACTGCCAAAGTTCACATACACACACACACACAGCCAAAGTTCACTCACACACACACACACACACACAGCCAAAGTTCAGACACACACACACACACAGCCAAAGTTCACACACACACAAACAGACAAATTTCACACACACACACACAGCCAAATTTCACACACACACACACACAGCCAAAGTTCACACACACTCACACACACACATACAAACTCTGCCAAATTCACACACACACACACACAGCCAAAGTTCACACACACACACACACACAGCCAAAGTTCACACACACACACAGCCAAAGTTCACACACACACACACACACACACACAGCCACACACACACACACAGCCAAAGTTCACACACACACACAGCCAAAGTTTACACACAAAAACACTGCCAAAGTTCACACACACACACACACAATCACTGCCAAAGTTTACACACACACACAAACACTGAAACACTGCTAAAGCTCACACACACAAACTGCCAAAGTTCGCGCACACACACACACTGCCAAAGTACACACACACACACACACAGCTAATGTGCACACACACACACACACACACACACACAAACACTGCCAAAGTTCACACACACACACGCACACACCCACACAAACACTGCCAAAGATCACACACACACAGACACACACACACACACTCAAACACTGCCAAAGTTCACACACACACACAGCCAAATTTCACACACACACACACACAGCCAGAGTTCACACACACACACACACACAGCCAAAGTTCACACACACACAAACAGCCAAAGTTCACACACACACACAGCCAAGGTTCACACACACACACATACACACAGCCAAAGTTCACACACACACAACCAAAGTTCACAAACACACAGCCAAAGTCCACACACACACACACACACACAAACACTGCCAAAGTTCACACACTGCCAAATTTCACACACACACACACACACACAAACAAATCCAAAGTTCACACACACACAAACACTGCCAAAGTTCACAAACACACACAGACAAACACTGCCAAATTTCACACACACACACAAACACTGCCAAAGTTCACACAGACACACACACTGCCAAAGTTCACACATGCACACACACACACACACATAGACAAACACTGCCAAAGTTCAAATACGCACACACACGCACACACACACACACACAAACACTGCCAAAGTTCACACACACACACACATACAAACACTGCCAAAGTTTACACACACACACACTCACACACTCACACACACACAGAGACACACAAACACTGCCAAAGTTCACATACACACACACACAGCCAAAGTTCACTCACAGACACACACACACACACACACAGCCAAAGTTCAGACACACACACACACACAGCCAAAGTTCACACACACACAAACAGACAAATTTCACACACACACACACAGCCAAATTTCACACACACACACACACACAGCCAAAGTTCACACACACTCACACACACACATACAAACTCTGCCAAATTCACACACACACACACACACAGCCAAAGTTCACACACACACACACACACAGCCAAAGTTCACACACACACACACACACACAGCCACACACACACACACAGCCAAAGTTCACACACACACACAGCCAAAGTTTACACACAAAAACACTGCCAAAGTTCACACACACACACACACAATCACTGCCAAAGTTTACACACACACACACAAA